>NW_026515903.1:0-107909 GCF_023601865.1 Aspergillus affinis | reverse complement strand
GGGCGATAAAACGCGTAGATTTTTAATGAGGTGGCCGACTCGGTGGTGTGGCCGACTCGGTGGGGAAATACGTTAACTAACTAACATCGGCTGAGTCAGCCCCGCGTGACCAGCCAAACCACCGCCAATTCGTGTCCAGAGCTCCTTGAAGTCGCCTACTCCGTGTTCTGGATGTTTTCTCGCAGGAAGCGATTATCTTGACATCGCTCGATCAATTCCTCGTCGAACCTCCTTTCTTCCCGGCAGTCCGCAGCTCTCAGCCCGAATCTTGGCCCACCGGACGAAGCCAAGACCACTGCGGGGAGCCGATCGATGACCCTCGCGATCTCGTCACCTCCAAACTCCCAGCCAACCATGCTCTCTGTCCTCGCACCTGCTCCGTCAACATGGCTGCGGTGCCGCAGAGGACGCTCAACTGGCTCTACAGTGTCCTGATCAGGGTACCTCATACCAGAAATCATTCGATTCCGTTCAATCCATGCTAACTCTCGCCAGGATCACTACGATTCCAGGCAGACTTATCAAGACCCCAACCGAACATACTACGATGTCGCCAACGTGCTGGCTCAGTATCCGTCCTTGTTTCCACGGACAGAGGTGTACAGTGAGTTTCCCATTGTGTTGTAATGCAAAATGATGCAGACAGGATCCGGTGTTAACTGCGCGTCTCGATGACTTCCAGCCTACGAGACCGGTTTCTCGGCCCTCTTACTCCAACTCTCGGGGACACTACCAGTGACATTTCGTGGCACCGTATACAAATTCCCGGTCGTACTATGGGTCCCCAATACCTATCCTCGCGAGCCACCCATCGTTTACGTGACACCGACGAAGGATATGGCGGTTAGGGTTGGTCAGCATGTGACGTTGGAAGGCAGAGTCTATCATCATTATCTGGCACATTGGGCCGGGGCATGGGAGGTGGGTGATAATTCATGGACGGGTCATGCTGGCTGTTACCAGACCACTGACGCATCATCGCAGAGATCATCGCTAGTCGACCTCGTCTCAATACTCCGAGAGGTGTTCGCCAAGGAGCCGCCCGTCCAGTATAAGCAGCAACAGCAGATACCCCAGCGACCTCAACAGCCACAACAAGTGCAAGCGCCGCCGCCTCGTCCTCCTCTTCCCCCCGAACTTGGACCTCCAGCGCATGCACCTCCGACGACGCAGAGCGTACTATCTCCCCAGCCAACAGCTCAGGCACCTCCTCCACCTCCCCCAAAACCGGGCCAAGTAGTCAGTCCCGAGCAGCAGCAGCAGCGAAGCACTCCGACATGGCAGAACAACACCCCTTCTCCGATTCCTCCACTTCCGCCAAAGGAGCAGGATCTCCGAAGAATATCGGTTCACCAGCACGCGGGTGTTGGCAGCCCCGGGAGTGGCCACCCGCAGTATGTCCCCGAGCGATCAGAAGGACCGGCGAGTCCATACCATTATCATCCTCAACATCAGGCTCCCGCAGCGCAGCCAATTCCGGCGCATACACAAGGTCCAGCTCATCCTCAGCTTGGCAATGGTATGACCGCACGTCCTCTATCCCAGAGCTTGCCCCCTAGGGCGCATCCGCAACAGCAACCGCCGTATATCCCACCTCAGCAGGCTCCGCCTCATCATGCGACATATCAGCAAGCAGGCGCACAGCATCAGCACCCACTGCCGCATCCAGCTGCTGCGCAGCCCTCCCCTCGCGCGTTCCACCAAACCATCCCCGTCACGCAACCTGCAGCCCAGCCGAAGAAAGAAACCCCCGACCTCCTTACTTCACCCTTCGAGCTAGAACTCCCCTCGATTGCACCCACCGGCCCGGCGCCCCCGATCCCTCCGAATCCCGAGAAAGACGCTCTCCTCCAAGCCGTGTCCAAGACTCTGGCCGAAACCCTCCAGACCAACGTCGCCCAGTCCGAGACCGCCGCTCACTCCCTTCTTTCGCAATCGCAGTCCCTGCATGCCGCCGTCGCCACGCTGCAAGGCGAGATCTCCTCGCTCAGCAACTTCAACGCAACCTTGCAGTCCAACTCCTCCATTCTGCAACAATCTCTCCACGGAGCCGACGCCGTCATCGCCGACGCCCAGACCCGTATCTTCTCGTCCACCGCCCCGGCGCAGTCCAGCTCTGACCCCACCCCCTCCGGACTCCCTCCCATCGACGAAGTCCTCGTCGCCCCCACCGTCGTCGGCAAACAACTCTACGACCTCGTCGCTGAGGAACGCGGTATCCAACAGGCCATCTATGCTCTCCAGTCCGCCCTCGTCAAGGGCGTCATCGGCGTGGAGACTTGGTCGCGACATACGCGTGGTCTCGCGCGTGAAGCGTTCTTGAAACGCGCCCTGATTCGTAAAATCGGCAACGGCATGGGTCTGGAAGATTACCCTCATTCATAGATAACATCATCTTCTTCTCTTGTGTCGCGTCTTTCTCGGTTCATCGATCTACCTATCTATTTATTCTAGATCTTGCATCCTCGCTGCTCTCTGGCTCCTGCGCTTGTATATACCTCTCTCTATCTATCTGTCCCTGAATTCTCTATCTTTGATTAGCTTCCTCCTTCATCTTCATCCTTTTTCTCTGGTCCTGGTTCTTCCACCATTGGCACTGGTCCTGGATTCACCCCTGTTCCGGTAGAGTGCAATACGCGCGTCCGTAGGAGAACAACCAAAACAATCTCATGACCTAAGCTAGTTAGATCACCGACTTGAGATTATACACTTGACGCGATGATGTACTTGGTGCTTGCTCACTCCGTTGTATTTTCTTGATCCCTGTGTATGTACATGTGATGTTTTTGTTAGGATGGTGATGACATGTTTTATTGTACTGTTCTGCTTATTTTTTTGTTGTCTACCTATCTATTCACCTATCTTTTCGTCTATCTATGAATTTCAGTAATGTGTTCTTTGCACAGCTTGTTGAATTACGTACTAGGTATTGTTTGTGATAGTAACCATGTTTATAATAGAGTTAACGTCGATAGATTCGCAACAGGGACGGACCCGACAGGGTTCGGGGCATATATATACATGCACATGGATACAGGCTACAATAAAGCGATATACGAAAGTCGAAAGGGCAGGCATAAAACCCAACAGACCTTTCCTCATCCCTTATATAGATCGAAGTAAAAAGAAGCACAATTTTTCATAGATACAAAGAAGTGAAAGCCCAAAGAAAAAAGATCAAAATAAACCATGGCTTCTATCAAGGCGGTCGGGATCCAACGCGACTAAGCAGCTTCCTTTTTGCGCCGATCACAAAGTATATAGAGAAAACGGGCCGGGGAGGTATAAAAATAAAGGAATGAAAAATATAAAGATGTCAAAAATGAAAGGGAGTGGTATATTGCTTGTTTACTTTATTTATTTAACCTCGTTCGCGTCGGAGAATGGACTTTCGACACGAGCGGGAGGAGGACCTCTGCTGCTTCGGTTGGATCGAGTACCATCGTTGGCCTCCAGGTGAGACGACGTTCGTGACGTTCGTCGCGTGTCGGCCTCTGTTGTGAGTTGGTCCGTGAAAGGACCTTGGTTGGTGGCGGGCGAATCCTCGATCACGGTCGGTGCTCGCGACTGTGGTTCAGATTGGGCAGTCTCGGTAGGTTTGGCATTGCTGGGGGCGGGTCGAGAAGCTTCGTCTTCATCTTCTGACGAGCTGGCATCGAATCCAGAGGTGGATTGGTTGGCTGCTTTGTTTGAAGTAGAGGCGCTCGACTCTGACCGCTCAGAGATCGTCTGGACTGCAGGGGACTTGGCGTCGTTCTTGTTCGCGTTCTTCTTTTTCGAGGGTCCTCTGACCATGACTGGTTTGGCGACCATGGTCCGCGCCACGATCGAGCTGTTGGCGTTGGCGTTGGGGTTGGCAACGCCCGCCTTGGCGAGTTGAGCCTGCGTGATTGCGGGAACAGCAGGAGCGTCGGGTGCCGCCTGAACCGTCTGAGGGTCGTTAGGTCCGTTGTGGATGCTGACGACCGCAGCTCGGGTACGCATGACTTGCTGCGCAGGCATGGGGCTAACAATGGCGTTGTTGCGGTAGATCGTGGTGGCCACGCTGCTGCGAAGGCTGGGTGCAATGCTCTGGCGCTCCTGCGTCGTCATGTCGGACCAAGACGAGTCGCGCAAGTCACCGGGCATGAAGAAATGCTGGTCCGGGTGAGCACCGGGGAGCGGGGGAACAGGAGGTACAAGCGGGGTTTCCGGGGGTGATCGGTTGGTAACGCCAGGGATGTAGGCAATCTGGATGACGTTGGAGGCGCGAGTAAGGACGGTAGAGGCGATGGAATGGGTCGATTTCCTGGAGGGGTTGGCAGATGGCGATGTGGATGATTTTTCACAGTCGGCGGCGGCTTGCTGGGCGTACTCCTTACGCTTCTTGCGAATGAAGAACCACCATACTAGGAACGTAACGATTGCAACAAAGGCGACACCACCGATGACACCACCTGCAATGGCACCCGCATCGTTACCTCCTCCTGACGAGCTGCCCCCAGAGTTCGAGTCGCTGGCAGATGGGATACATTTCGTAGTGGCACACTGGTCGCAAGACTGACTGACCATGGTACAGGTGTAGCCATCATCGCAAGTCGGGCATGAGGGCGCGGAATCCGAGCATTTGACACAAGATCGTGAAGAGAGGACTTTGGGAGCGGGTCCGTTAGTAGGGCAACCAAAAGTGATTTCGGACGAACAAGCATACCGTTAAGGGAGGAAGACGGGTTGATGGAATCGAAAGCCATGATGGATAGTGTGAATGACAGAGGATAGGAAGTTGAGGGAGGTAAAGAGAGGTGGAAAAAGATCAAAGGTCGTGAGAGCAAGACAGGACTGTCAAAGAAAAGAGAGAGCGACGGGCCGGTCAACGGCGAAAAGAGCGTGAAAGAAGACGGTTCAAAAGAGAGTGGGATGCTCGAGCAGACGTCCAGTCGTGAGCGTTATCGCTAGATCATACAAAATGAGATATCTAAAAAGCAAAGGTCTTTATTGAAGCGAGTGAACGAAAGTGTTGATAAAGTTGTGGAGGTAATCGCAGACAAGGCCGGTCATAGTTCTTCGAGATGGCGAGATACTGGGGATGTCGAGAGAGTCGCTCTAGGGATCCTTCCAGTCAAGCGTGTTGGCGAGTCACCGCGATGGACAAGTCAAACCCGGGACATTGATAGGCTGCTTCACGGAAGTCGGGTAAGTCGACGTCGGGAGTACACGCGATGCGGCTGCCAGGTACCACCGCAGTGACAACGAGGCTCAGGGGAAAGTATTCGGTGGCTGAATATCCTCCGCGGGGACAAGGTATATAAATGGGGGGGTGTATGAAGGGAGGGGGAAGAGAAGGGAATGGAGGGAAGAAATCAAAAGAAAGGATGGAGGAATGAGGAAATGAGGAATCAGACGGGACGGGGGAGAGAGAGCGAGAGAGGATGGAATGGAAGGAGGGTGGGTTGCGGGTGGAGAGCGGACGACGAGCCAGACCTTTTGCCTTTCGCTTCGCAGCCACGCCGTTACGCCCACTTGGACCGTTCTTATCGCCACGGCATGCACGGCGGACGGACGGGCGTCAGCATGGACGAATGTTTATGAATACGATCCGTTGGGTTGTTGATGATGACTCTCTCTAAGCAATAATTCTCCTCCAAGAAGCCCGCGTCGATTCACCGGTGAAAATGTTGACTGGGTTTGTTTATCCCTTCCTCGCTCTATCCGTGGTAAACATTCCTCTTTTTTTGGTACTTCCCAAACACTGGCCGGAGTAGGTAGGCGGTCTTGCTACTACAAATAGTAAGCTGTTCCGTGGTAACCACCTGGTGCCTGGTACGAGTGCGACGCAGCATGGAAGAATAGAACCTACACCGTAAGTAAGGAACGTACTTTGCACCGTAGACAGGGCAATAATAATGGGCATCCCGCCCGTCATCCCGTCGATGCCCCTGACATGGTTGCGGGATCCTTTCCTTGCTGTAGGACGGTAGGCCTAGGGAAGTGCGTGGGCGTAAGCAGCCCCTGGTCCAGACCGGCCCACGTTCCTCCCGGGAGATTACGCCCTCTCCTGGTGTCCAATCAACGGGCCAGCCACACCTCCTCATTGGCCTCAGGCACGGCCGACAGCCCCTCAAGGAACGTAAGAATTATTAGTCCGATGTCTGATTTCTGCTGCAGAGTTCCTCGGAGTGTGGTGTATGGCCATGTCTAGGAGAGTGTCTGTGCGACCCTCCCAGAGTCCGGTGATGGCCTGTTCCTACTTCCTAGTACTCTACCTGTACCGTCCGTAGTTGATTAGTCTAGTGAAATTAACTGACTAGTTACCGATGATTGAGTATTTTTTATGAACTAGTTGGTTAACCGGTGGTCTGTACGGAGTAGTAAGCCGCGCGTCATCGACTCTCGATCTCGGGGTCGACTTGAATAAAGACTGGCCGGATGGTGTACAAAGAAGGTGGCATCTTTACTCTGTGGACACTGGCCACCACCACCGCGCTGCACAGGACCATGCAATGCGCCATTTTCCTTAGAGTGGTGGCTGATTAGCATCGTAGATCCGCAAGGAAAGGAGAACGATGTCTATTATTTGAAACGCCCAGGGACTCAACCCCATGGATCATCTACGGTTGCTGGAAATGTTCATGTTTCAACAGCCGATCAGGGCTTTTCCGCCCCGCTTCGGCCACTATGGAGTTGAACTTTGGCGACAACGGACTTGAGAATTGAGACTTGGTCATTTGCTGGGTGTCACTCAATGACAGTATTAATAGTTCGGATTATATATAGACCTTTCATTTTAGTCTGCACCTTACCAGCAGGTGGTTTGGTTATTTGACATACAGCCATGGAAGGGAGAACTACTCCGAAGAATATACAGTGCACTTCATGCAGTAGTTTCCTCCCTCCAAGGTCAACAATTATATATGTTTCATCCCCATGGGCTCGTAGTCGAATTCTCCAGATCCAACGATCGACAGGTTCGAGAACCGCACCTTAAAAAATATACTTTGCAGTGTTCTGCAGTATTCTCGACGCTTGCTGTTTCGAACTTGAATCCCCTCTTTTTGAGTACATATGGAGTAGAGCTTTCGCACGGCCCATCTACAGGCGTTTACTCCGTCGATGCCTGAGGTGTAGACTGCCAAGCATCTCGCCCGTTGCCTAGTCTCTCATTTCGTGTTGCGCCATCCAAGACTTCCTTTTCCCTACAACAACTAACAGTCTATCTAGAAATCTATTTGTACTATATTAGTTATTATTCGACCACCGTGGTGGGCACTCGAAATGTCATCATCGATGTGCACACCCCGTAACTATACAAAAACATCAGGATCACAAACTTAACCATCATCATGGTTCAACACTATAGAATCTTTCTCTACACGCAAACACCAAGCCGCAATATGATGTCCAAATTACATTCCACACATATTGATTGCGTTATTGCATCATTGCCACTTTTCTTTTCTTTTTTCGCCGCGGCCAGATTCCGAACGGTAACCCTTGCCTCGCAGTCCATGTATAGTGGATAAAATGTAGGAGTATGTGCACCCCGTGACTGGACATCTAAATGCTACTGTACAATGAAACAAGCCACAAAGAAGGGTTACATGCGTGGAAAAACGCGGACAGGGGTATGGACTTGTGTGTGGACTGCCATGCGCTGGAACGTTCTGAGGCGCGAGGAGGGGACAATGCGAGTATGGAAACTTGGGCGTGTCCTTGAAAGTGGTGACGGGCACCCTACGATGCTAGCTGCTGAGTACTCGGGGCGGAATGCTGATGTTGGCAGTCAACATAGAGTTGAGACATCATATGGAAAACATACTCCGTAGATTATTTATATCTCGAACTAGTTATACACAGTCTGGAATAGACCCAAGCCAAGCATCGTGGATAAGGTTTATTTGGATGCATAGGTTCTGTAGGCAGCGCGATGCGGAAATTTAAAACCTGCCAGGTACGCCATGGAGGCATCCACTCCGGAGGGGACAGGGCGAATGGTTGAGTCGGCCTGTAGAGGACAAGACTTGGGGTTATGCTTGTCAACGTGGACTACTCCTACTCCGTACGTCGTTCGCGTTTATTTGAGGCTATTTTCATTTTAATTGCCTTTGTTTAATTATATGTTAGTGTCCCGTACTGTACTGTATGTATTCCGCTCCGTAGTCTGTGCCTCATTGACTAAGGGGAAAATAAGGGATGAAGCTGAGTAGATACCTTAGGCAGAAGCATAAATTGACACCGCAGACTCGACCGTTTTTGTTTCATCATTCCAGAATAGAGAGAGGGCTCTGATAGTCCCCAACGCGCGACCAGGGATTATTGCAGAAAAAGCATTCTTTGTGTGGCGGTGGAATCTGGTTGCCGTTGTGATCCTCGACGATCAACGGATGATCCCAAACGCAAGATGGTAGGTAATTGATCCTTATTCTTGCAAAGGCGACCGAGATGAGATCATGCATGATGGCCTCCATCAATAATGTTCAACGTCCTCGTCTCGGTCCATGTTATTATGTGATTCTCCATACCAACCGCCCACCGAGTCATGGAAGGGTGTCTGTCTTGACTCTTGACGGCAAGTCGTGACCGTGGTACACTACGGGCGCTGTTTTGGATAGCGGCCTCCAGAGGCTAAGAATAGCAATGGAAGACAACTAGAAAGGCTAACTAGCCTTCGGTGGCAGTGATGATCATCAGCCTCTCCTTAAACTAGACTAAACTATTCCTTAGCTTGAGCTCCGTTCCAAACCTTCAGTAATTTTGGAACTGGAGAGACCTCGAAATTAGGGCCCGTTGGGTAAGATAGGGGAGAGAGGCGAGGATGAAAGAGAGTCCGAGTGCGATGGCCGAGGCACACCGCCGGGTGAGTGTCTGAGTGATCATTGTCAGAGCGCACGGAACGACAGAAATTTAATGACCCCAAACTGTCAAACCCAGACGAGGAGATTCTCATTGGCAGTCAACGATGAAACGGCGGACTTGGAGAGGGGGGGAGCATGACAGCCTTCGTCCTTTGATTTCATTATTGAATTTTGGACTTGTGCTGTTCGACTCGGTTTGGCACACTTTTTAGCGCGCACTGGTGGCGCCTCGATTGACCAACGGCCGTTAGACACGGTTTCCCGAGTGGAGACAAAGGTTCCCCACAAGGCTATTTCGGGCTAGTGGGGTTTGCCCTTTCCAGCAATCGGGCGGCCCCCCCGCCCCCTGAAACTTTCGTATGCGTATTGTGGCTGTCTGCTGAGTTGTCGTACGGCCACCATACCTGGTTCTTCAGTACGGAGTACACCGGAGTGGAAGTATAATGTAGATGGTATGATTATGGAGTATGGAGTATGTATAAGATGCGTCGCTCAGCCTGAGATGTAGCTGTGAGTAGATGCACGAATTATTCACTGTGATTGGGTAGTTTAACCATAAATATCATCCGTCCAATGCACCGACCCTGGCAGTCATGCTGGCGAGGGATAGTCGGAATGCTCCAGAGAAGATCGTCCCCTGTTCGGCCGCAAGAACAAAGAATGAGATGGGCTTCCATGTATGAAGGAGCCCTTCCTTGCGGCTGCAGGCTGAGGTCACGGTCAAGTCATTCTCCCCTCTCTGGAGTGCTAGGATAGCTGCATGTCATCCCGATACGGACGCTCCGTGCCTTTGTGGTCAGCCGGTCAGACATCATCATGTACCAATGATGCCGATCGAATACACCATATCTGGTGTCTACCGAGTGATTGCACTGGAGAGCGGAAGTTCTTCGATTGCCCCAGCTGAGGTCAGGTCGTGAGAGGTACACCGTACTCCGTAGGCAAAGTAATGAATCCGCCCCTTGTATTGGTTTTACCCTGTTTGGTACGGGATCAGGTATTTGTGGCAAGGGAGAAGAAGCAGGCAGTTGAAGATCGTTAAGGGGGAGGAGACCCCGGGGAAGTTTCGGCAGGATTGACCTGCCGTGGACCATCCTGCTGTCTGGAGTATCACCAGAGAACGCTGAAATCACATCAGATGCAACGGACAGGAGGTTGGAATTGTCCTCAGATACCTAGAAAGTAGCCATCGTATATCGGATAGCGGACGGAGTCAACAAGCGTCCAGCCAAAAATACCGGCAGGAGGCTGATTGCTCTCCGTCGCGCTGGGATTCCTTCGCATCTCCACTCGCGCTTCTCACTATCTCACTCTAGTCGACCCTCGAAGCTGTTGGATCGGTTTTTAGTCCTTTTGTTTTTATTTCGCGCTTTTTATTGGGCTCGGTTTATTCCATTTTCTTTTATTTAATTTTTTTTTTGCCCTGAGACATCTGGCCGTATCGTTCCCTACCACTTCTTTTTTTATTATCAGTATCCGTATTGTTTTTTTTCTTCTCCCTCTTCTTCTTGTGTCCTTCTCCCTCCCCCTTTCTATCTTCTGCCCCTCCCAGCTTCAAGTTGGGAATTCACTCTCGTCCTCTCTGTCACTATACAGAGCACCGTTCCTTTGAGTGTAGCAGTTGTTCTTGAGATCGGGGTTACTCGCGTCCGTTGCTCGTCCTTCTCTTTGAGTTTACGGGCTGCCCATATTAGCCCTGGCGGCTTCTTCCACGTTCCTGCTGTGCCCGCGCCCCCTCCGCCAGCTTCGCCTTTCCATTATTCCTGGCTCCTTTGATTTTGGGGTCCCTTTTTTTTTTTTTTTTTTTTTTTTTTCTAATCTTTTTTTTCTTTACTTGCCTCTTCCTTTTCTTTCCCAATTCTCTTCTACTCTTCCTTCTTGTCTTGCCTTCTTCAATTCTTCGAGGTCTAGTCGGCCTCGTTTATTGTTGACCGACCTTCTCCAACTTTTCCCACGGTCGACTCCCTTGCTCCCTCTTTTCCTGATACCCCCTTTCCGTTCGTCTTCCCTTGCGTTCGAGCTCGTGTTGTCTTCACCGTGCGAGGTCGTCGCTTGAAATAATCTTGTGAATATGGCCTACCAAGGCACTGGCGCTCAGTCGCCGAATTACGAGGGAGGAAACACTGGTCATCAACTTCATGATCCTCCTCATGGTGCTTCTCCGGTAGGTTCTCCCGCGCTGATCGGCGAGGCTTGGTTTTGTTTTCTTTCTTTCCTTTTTTTATTTTTTATTTCCGCCCGCCATCTGCAACTAGAATCTAACGATTTCTGCACGCAATTTAGTACGGCGAAACCCATGAAGAAGAAGAAGCCTCGAGGGGTTTGCTGTCCCATCAGACCGGTCCGTTCTCCGGTCCTTTCGACGACCCTCACCAGCGTGGATTGTCCCCTGGACCGCGACCCACCTCGGGCTACAGCTTGACCGAAACTTATGCCCCCGACGCCGGTTTCCAGGATCCCTACAGTGGAAACGGCTCGGTTTACTCAGGCCACTCCGGGGAGAACCCTGCAACTGCCTTCGGTGTTCCCGGCCGCGTTGCTTCGCCTTATGCTCGGAGTGAAACTTCGTCTACGGAGGCATGGAGACAGCGCCAGGCCCCCGGAGGTAACGCAGCCGGCGGCGGCGGCGGCGGCGGCGGTCTGCGACGTTATGCCACCAGAAAGGTCAAGCTGGTCCAGGGTTCCGTGCTGAGTGTCGATTACCCCGTACCTAGCGCCATTCAGAACGCCATCCAGGCTAAGTATCGGAACGATCTCGAGGGTGGAAGTGAGGAATTTACACACATGCGTTGTGAGTGGACGACCTTCTATAGGAGGAATTCGAATTTCGGGGAGGTTGCGATGAAAGCTAATGTGCCATTTTGCATCGACCAGACACTGCCGCGACATGTGACCCCAACGATTTCACTCTGCACAATGGTTACAACCTGCGACCTGCGATGTACAACCGTCACACCGAGCTTCTCATCGCCATTACCTACTATAACGAAGATAAGCAGCTTACGGCGCGTACTCTGCACGGTGTCATGCAGAACATCCGTGACATTGTCAACCTGAAAAAGTCCGAGTTCTGGAACAAGGGTGGTCCTGCTTGGCAGAAGATCGTCGTGGCCTTGGTTTTCGACGGTATCGATCCTTGCGACAAGGACACTCTGGATGTCTTGGCTACCATCGGTATCTATCAGGATGGTGTCATGAAGCGTGATGTCGACGGAAAGGAAACCGTGGCCCACATTGTATGTGAAGAAATTTGCGGCCCGATGAGCGACAAGGAACTAACAGCTGCCAGTTTGAATACACGACGCAACTGTCCGTGACTCCCAACCAACAGCTGATCAGGCCCACCGATGACGGCCCTACGACCCTCCCTCCCGTGCAGATGATGTTCTGTTTGAAGCAGAAGAACACCAAGAAGATCAACTCTCACAGATGGCTCTTCAACGGTTTCGGCCGTATCCTCAACCCTGAAGTGTGTATCCTGCTTGATGCCGGTACCAAGCCCGGCCCCAAGTCTCTCCTGGCCCTGTGGGAGGGCTTCTACAACGACAAGGATCTCGGAGGTGCTTGTGGTGAAATTCACGCCATGTTGGGTAAGGGTTGGAAGAACCTAATTAACCCGTTGGTTGCGGCACAGAACTTCGAGTACAAGATCAGTAATATTCTTGACAAGCCCCTGGAAAGTTCGTTCGGATACGTCAGTGTGTTGCCCGGTGCTTTCTCCGCCTACCGATTCCGCGCTATCATGGGTCGTCCTCTCGAACAATATTTCCACGGTGACCACACTCTTTCTAAACAGCTGGGTAAGAAGGGTATTGAGGGTATGAACATTTTCAAGAAGAACATGTTCTTGGCCGAAGATCGTATTCTTTGTTTCGAGCTGGTCGCCAAGGCCGGCTCCAAGTGGCATTTGACCTATGTGAAGGCCTCCAAGGGTGAAACCGATGTGCCCGAAGGTGCCGCCGAATTCATCTCCCAGCGTCGTCGTTGGCTGAACGGTTCCTTTGCCGCCGGTATTTACTCGCTCATGCACTTCGGTCGTATGTATAAGAGTGGACACAACTTGGTCCGCATGTTCTTCTTGCATATTCAGATGTTGTACAACGTTTTCAACACTTTCCTCACCTGGTTCTCTTTGGCGTCTTACTGGCTTACGACTTCGGTTATCATGGACTTGGTCGGAACTCCCAGCAAGAACAACGACTTCACCAGTTTCCCCTTCGGCAAAACGGCTACCCCCATTGTGAACACGATTCTGAAATACACCTACCTCGCATTCTTGCTGTTGCAGTTCATTCTTGCGCTGGGTAACCGTCCGAAGGGTTCGAAGTACTCGTATCTTGCCTCCTTTATTGTCTTCGGTGTTATCCAGATCTACGTTGTCGTTGATGCGCTGTACCTGGTCGTCCGTGCCTTTAGCGGTGGCTCTCCGATGGATTTCGACACCGATCACGGCGTCGGAGCGTTCTTGAACTCTTTCTTCGGATCTACCGGTGCCGGTATCATCATTATCGCCCTTGCTGCCACCTTCGGTCTCTATTTCGTCGCTTCGTTCATGTACCTGGACCCCTGGCACATGTTCACTTCGTTCCCCGCCTACATGGCCGTGCAGTCGTCCTTCATCAACATTCTGAACGTGTATGCCTTCAGCAACTGGCACGATGTCTCGTGGGGTACCAAGGGTTCCGACAAGGCCGATGCGCTGCCTT
The DNA here is from genome assembly GCF_023601865.1 of Aspergillus affinis. Lineage (NCBI taxonomy): Eukaryota > Fungi > Ascomycota > Eurotiomycetes > Eurotiales > Aspergillaceae > Aspergillus > Aspergillus affinis. The sequence goes on along the minus strand of NW_026515903.1, from coordinate 94,372 downwards.
CCGCCAAGACCACCACCGAGGAAGGTAAAGAAGCTGTGATAGAAGAAATCGACAAGCCGCAGGCCGATATTGATAGTCAATTCGAGGCCACCGTGAAGCGCGCCCTGACTCCATACGTCGCTCCCGTCGAGCACGAGGAGAAGTCTCTGGATGATTCGTACAAGAGTTTCCGTACGCGTCTGGTTACGCTGTGGATCTTCAGCAATGGCTTGATGGCTGTTTGCATTACCAGTGACGGTGTTGATAAGTTTGGTTTCACGGTAAGTTTCCTTTTTTCCTACTCAGCCTTTTGATCTCTGGGGCGTAGACTGACTTATACTCTGCAGAATACCGCTACCGACCGGACACAGCGATTCTTCCAGGCTCTACTGTGGTCCACCGCCATCATGGCACTCTTCCGTTTCATTGGAGCCTGTTGGTTCCTGGGTAAGACTGGTATCATGTGCTGCTTCGCCCGGCGGTAGAGAGCGAACAAGAAGCCTCCTTTTTTGTGATGATAAAAAAAAAAGGTGTCTGCTTAGTCGAGAAGTGATGCTAGGCACATTTGTTGCAATTTTGTATTCTACATACGATGCCCATACCTTTGTCCTTGTTTTATTCCATTCTTTCTTATTTTCTTTCTCCCTCTTTGTTTTCATCTTATCTTCTTTCCTTCTTTTTCTCTCTTTTCTTTTTTCCTGTTCCTCTGCTTATACTATCATGGTTGGATTTACACGGTTGACAGAGCCGCAGACACTTTGATGTTTAGTAGAGTCTTAGCGGTTAGAATAACTCGGATGCATTCATGGCGCAAATGGCCGTGAAAGGAACAAATTCTTAGATCTTTCAATCTTACCCGTAGGCCCGTCAGTGATAGGTAAGTACGTAGCTCCCCCTAGCTCCCCCTAGCTACTAGCTACCTCCCTGCATACTCATATCTATAGGGATATTCATCTCTCTGTATGGAATATGCGAGACCTACCGTATAGAGTACCTTAGGCAGTAGTCGAAAGTAGGCATTCGCCGGAGTTGCCCGCCTTGGGAGGCGGTGATGGGTCATCGATGGCCCATGGCGTCAGGCTGCCCCGTCATGCTTTTCTAACTGGCCCAGTATTTCTACCTCGTGCACAACACACACGCCTTTGACTCCCAACTCCCTCGAACCTCCATTTTCTGTCTCCTCGCCTGCCTCTTGCTCATCTTTCTGGAATTCGGTCGCTATCTTCGCCTTGTCCTCGCCTTGTGCCACTGGCCCTTTTTCTGCCGCCATCCGAGTGGAGAAAACCCCTTCACTTTGCCGCTCCACTGCTCTTGGACCCCGCAGGTCTGACGCTGCTTGCTCTGTCATTCCTGACATCACCTGGCTCAGGAGGATCTTGGTCTTCTCTATCTATCTGTGAGAGGTCGATTTTAATTGGCGACGTGCTTGATATAGTGATTCTTTTCGCTTTCTTTATCTCAATTTCTTCTGTTTGTTCTTGCTCGTCCGAAGAGTTAAAGATCGGGGTCGCGTGGCGGCGTTTTCTTTTCTCTTGGCAAAATGTTGAAGATATGGTCTATGGTATGTTTTGCTCACTCTTCAGAGCTTGCTCATGCCCGGTCGAGCTCGATTTTCTTTGCGGTGTTTGTGTTTGAGGAATAGGGACTGACTGACTCTTTCTCGTTGTTCGGTGCAGAAACAAAAACAGCAACAAGCTGAAAATGCTGAAGGCGCTGCTGGGAAGAAGAAGAAGAAGGTCACGGCTGCTCAGCTTCGCGTACAACGAGGTATGCTTCCAATGTCCCCTTTGCCCAAACCATCCCCCAGCCAGCAGCTTCAAAGCCACAGACAGGCAGAACCAACAGGCAGAAGCCCAAACCCAACCACTACAAAGCCCCAAAACGAACCCAACTAACCAGGAATTACGCAAAAAACAGACCTCAACGAACTCACCCTCGGCAGCACGATGAAAATGTCCTTCCCCAACCCGGACGACATCCTGAACTTCGTCCTCACTATCGAGCCCGACGAGGGCATGTACAAGGGCGGGGCCTTCCATTTCAATTTCGCCGTGAACCAGAACTTCCCGCATGATCCGCCTAAGGTCAAATGTTCGCAGAAGATCTATCATCCGAATATTGACCTTGAGGGGAACGTTTGCTTGAATATTTTGAGGGAGGATTGGAAGCCGGTGTTGAATTTGAATGCGGTTATTGTGGGCATGCAGGTTCGTTTTCCCCCATCTCTTTTTTCTTTGCTTTGTTTTTGTAGGGAGTTAGTTGTTGTAGTTTGGGTAATGAGTGCATGGTTGCGTAACTTGATGTGCGTGCTAAACTGACTGACTGACTCATCTGATATAGTTCCTGTTCCTTGAGCCCAACGCCTCCGATCCCCTCAACAAAGAAGCCGCCGATGATCTCCGTCAGAACCGCGAAGCCTTCAAGCGGAATGTGCGCACGTCGATGGGCGGAGGCGCCGTGCGGGGCGTGCACTATGAGCGCGTCATGAAATGAGTTTGACTTGAACCGCCCATTGCGCGCTCGCTTCCGGCTTGGGTGGACTGCAGAGATATGGTGTCGAGCCGAAGGGAGCCGTGACTGCTTGCTCCTGGCACTTGCGCCATGAGTTGATTTATGAGTCCTGGCCAGCGTCAGTCAGTCAGTTTGGTCTGAGCGGAGCTGAACTGGCCTGGCCTGAAGCAAGGTAAAGAGATGGGATGAATCTATGGTGGATATGAGAAGCAGATACGAATAGCAAGAGAATGGACTGAAAGGAAAGGTAAAAGGATCCTAGGATCCTAGGTTGGGTCTCTGGTGCATCATCTTCTACTTTTTTTTTTTATTATAACTGAATTAATTAGCGACTGGATAGATTATTTGTTCACGAACGCAATGAATATATGGTATGGTGATTCTTATTTATTCATATCACTTTGGCTTTGTTTGAGATCACTGTTCTTGAGCTTGGGTCGATTTACTTTGTGGTGTTATTTTGGACTTTCTGATTTTGAAATTGATTCGTTCTATAGTGTGCATTGCAGTATTGCTGCATCTTGTTCTTTCAAAGCCGAGGGATCAGAAAATACGTCAGTAGCTAAGGAGACTCCAGTATCGCACAGCTATATCCTACATACAGAGACGGATGCCAACCACCTACTACGCACGGTGACATGATCCATCCAGAAAACACCATGACTTACAATGCATCCCCAATCAGGATCCCCGGAGAGAATCAAGGATAAAGATATAGGATACAGCAACAACAAAGGAAACCAGTTGTAGTACCGTAGGAAACAAGAAAAACAGCTATATATACAGCCAATCCACTGAACAACTTAACAACGGAGAGATAAAGAGAAAGAAGGTAATTGAACATGTTTTTGGCTTTCTTTCATTTCTCCCATACATTGGTGCGATTTCATTCACTCTGATATGTATGAACCGTCCGTCCGGGAGGGGATACTAAAGTCCAATTCAACTGAGTCGAGCTTATAACGCGATACATGTGATCATGGCCGATACACAGAGAACACAGAAACTTGACAATGACAAGGCTGGCTCGGCTGGTCCTTCTCCGAACAGAACAGGATATATTGAAATGGTTGAACGGATGCGGAGTAGTGATCGATGGTGCTTCGTTCGAAGGGGCAAGGAAAGTAGGTAGGTGTATCGAGTATTGTCAGGACGGACGGTGCAGAATCATCAAATTGAACGAATTTAAGCGGCCTGGGCGGCGCGCTCCTGCTCGAGACGGGTGTAGTAGACGTCACGGGCGCGGACGCGGGGGAGGTGGTATCCTGTTTGATTGTTAGATGGGTTTTTTGAGAGGAGAGAGGACCTTGTCTGGAGATGATATAACGTACCGTACCACCAGAGGTAGCCGAAGGTGGTACCGAAGCCTGGAGGTGGAAGATGGGGTTAGTTTTTTGACATGCGGAGGTTCATCGGTGATGGTGGAATTGAATTCGTCAGGACGGCGAGGCAGATGACGTTGAAAAGACTAATTTCTCTGTCACTCTGCCTGTCTATGACTGTCTTGATTTTCCGGATCGTGTGCTCGCGACATGCTGAATGGGTGGACGAATGGATGGATGATCGGTCAAGACTCACCGAAAGCAGTGCTCAGGTCAAGGACCAGGCTGCGGCGGAGCATCTATAAGAATCAAGTCAGCCCATCTGTCCATGCATTGTCTCTGTGATTGACGCTCGGGGGTGTGGGCGGATTCCAAGCTCGAAATCCCAGCCATCCCGTCAAGCCGAGCGGAAACATTCGGGTGTGGGAATCACGTACGCCAGTGATAGGGGCGACACCGGCCATTGTGAAAGATGGAAGAGAGAATGCGACTCGAGAGGCGGATTCGAAGCGATTGCAGCAGAGAACGAGCTGCGTTGGGTGGGTGGTGGGGGAGTGGAGGTGGAGAGCAGAGAGGGGGAGAAAGTGATGATGTTCGAGAAAGTCGAGGTGAAGCTTTCCGGTCGCACGTAAGCGACGGCTGTGAGTGGCCTGATGGCCTGACTGGATGCGGCGGTCGGGGGGAGTGGTGCAATGGCTTCACTTTCTGTTTACAGTCTATTGATGGACATTGCTATATTTATGATGTTTTTACTATTGCCCAGATTAAATTTATCTTATTTTTCACTCTATTATGTACCGTCCTCTGTCCTGGCAAATCCCTGTCTGCTGGTCTGCCTGCCTGGATACCTGATGCTGCCTCAGGTATAAACCCCACGTGACCCTTCCGAAGACTTGTTTGGCTTCGTCACGCCGTCCTTCTTGACTACGATCACCCTCATCCCTGACTTGCCGCCATGCTCGCCTCGGAGCCTACCCTCAAACGCTCCTCCTCGTCGATTTCAGCCCAGCAGAATGGCCCGGATGTCAAGCGCCTGAAGCGTCCCTACCATCACCACCACCGTCTACAGAATCCCGTCAACCCAGCCATCCCGGAACCCGCGATCTCGGATGCCTCCTCGGTCGACCATTTGATGAACCGCTCTATCGGGCAGTCTCTCCGACAGTCTGGTTTTGACCAGGCCGATCCGGTTGCGCTAGATGGATTCCGCAACGCCGCTGAGGAGTGTATGTTTGCGATACAAGGAGGAAAGCAAAATGAATGATGATTCTGACGAACGTGCGCCTAGATCTTCTCAGATTCGCCTCATATATCCGTCAGTCGATGCTATCGAGCCGTCGCATCCAGCCGATTCCTCAAGATTTCGAACATGCGTTGAAACGACATTCCCTGCGCCTGGACGACCTCATCCCGCACGCTAAACCTCCCCCGACTTCCGAGCCGATTCCTACGCTCTTACCCACTCCTCCGCCGGAAGACGACTCTTTCAAGATGCTGCCCTCGTTCGGACCCCAGCTGAGCGGCGAAGACGACCGAGTGCGAAGTGCACACATCCCGAAACATTTCCCGGAATTCCCGAGTAAACATACCTACCGTCACACGCCCGTCTTTACGGAAAGAGAACAGGATGCGCGGAAGATCCGCGAGCGCGCAACAGAGGATGGACGGCACGGAGAAGAGGCTCTGCGCAAGCTGGCTCGCGCAGCGTTCAAGGACAATCAACTTGGAGCGGCCGGTCGCGACAAGAAAGCATGGGGCAAGAGAACGGAGAGCATGGATAGTATGTTTGAAAAGACGATTAAGGCCATGTTGAAGAAGACGCCTAAGGCCCTGCCCGCGCCGGGAGCCTCAGCGCCCATGGAAATCGACTCCGGGGCTGCCGCCGATGCAGATGTCAAATCGGCTCGGAATAAGACGGCTTTGAGCATTGAGCTGCCGCCGATCATCAACTGCGAACGAGATCTTTGGCGCAAGTCCACGGGATCGCGGGATCGCAGACCAGAGGAGAAGTCTCCCGGGTCGAAGGACAATCCGAATTTACCCCGAGTGGAGAACTGGGTGAGCACATAATTGGGAGCATGTTGTTTCGGAAGGAAGCGGATTGGTCTCACGGCGTTTGGACCTTTTGTAATTGTAGTCATAACTCGTCAAGATACCCATGGAGTTGATTTGGAATATGCTTAATTGGGCTGAGAAACAAGAAAAAAAAGAATATCTGTAGCTGGTATCCAAAGCCAAAATGTGTAGAGAACGCCCGTTTTCCCAACTCCGTAGCAATGCAATCCGATCAATCATCGTCCTACGTGCTTCTAGCTTTCGAATCTCCCTCCGCTGTGGCTGTAGCTGTAGCTTCAGCTTTGCGCTTCGCCTCTTCGGCCTGTCGAATCGGTTCCCAAGCAGTCGTTTCAACAGTCAATCCATTCGCGCATCTAACAGAACCGGAAGAATTAGCTTAGCTTCAACCAACCTCTCTCCGAAGACCCAATCCATCTTCAAGCAGCAAGGCCAAAAGACAGAAAACAGAAGAAACCTACCGTCTAAACAGCCTGACAACCGGCTTACAAACCACCACACCCGGCTTGGGAATCCCATCCTGTGGCGGATTGCACGAGTACTGGACCATTTCTAGGAGCTTGCATTTCTCGAGCTCGACAGGTCCGCCTTTGCGGCGCCGCTCTTGGAAGTTCTTGCGGATGATGCTGACATGGTCGGGGAGGGTTTCGGCGTGGAAGACGGGGACGAGGGGAGCCATTGTTTTTGATTGGGATGAGAGGACGCGAGGATCGAGGGGATGGTGGGATTGGGAAGAGGATGTGAGTGGGTTGATTGGGGGGTCTGGGCTGATCGGATTTGATGCGATTGCGGCTTCTCTTGGCGGGTGGTTTTGTCTTCCGACAACTACTTACGGAGTACTGCCTTTGCTGCATTATTCAGGCTCGGTACAAGACACATCCTTCTGGTTGATTGCTATATTATGATTGGGTTAATTGCTGTTTCATAATGTCAGATCATTTATGAATTTCGCCGATCTGCATACGCAGGAGTGTCGTCGTTAGCTATGGCCGCCGAGCTCGGGGAGAAATTGCTCGGCGAGGTTCACGAAGAACGATTAGACGAGGTATGGTTGTTGGACTTGTTATAATGTATCAGTTTGATACAAACTTCCTTCGGTTTCCTCTGGCTTGTCATCTGTCGAGCTGTCATGCATGTCCACACGCTAACGACTCTAGCTCCTGCATGACCTGCGAACCATCTACGAGAATCCCGATGATGCTCCTCTGAGACATCCACTGGGTGTCACGGAGATCGACGACCTGCTAGATGTGTTCATGCAGAGGACTCCTGTGCAACCGGCCCAGGAGCATCCGGATCCACCGCTATTAGAAGAGACCGGTCCTGCTTCGGATAACGGCGAAGGCGAAGACGAGGAATATGCTCATGATCAGGAACACGAGCCTGCTCAAGATGATATCCCAATGAATCCACACTCGTGGGAGAATGTTCCTGCACCAACTCACGTCCCTCGCGACACCGCTCTCGAAATATCGAGTACCTCGTCCGGGGCCGGGAAGTCCCAGTTACTCTACTATCTCGCAGCCACGGCGGTCTTGCCGTCTATGTTCGCTGGACAGAGGCTAGGGGGGCACGAATCTGCCATTGTCTTTATTGACACGGACGGTCGGTTCGAAGCCGACAGACTACGAACTATCGCTCGCGGTATCGTGAACGATCGACTTCTACAGAACCTCGGACCCGAGCCACAAAGTATACCATCTGCACCATCTGCACTATCTACCCCAGACCTCGAATCCATGCTATCCTCATCCCTCCAACACGTCCACGTCTTCCGTCCTGAGTCCTCAGCTGCCCTCCTTGCCACCCTCCACAATCTCGAGACCTACCTCTACGACCTCCCCCGCCACTTCTCCTCGTCTCGCCCCCTCCACGCCATCTTCATCGACAGCGCGGGCGCCTTCTTCTGGCAAGATAAACTGCACGACGAGGTCGCTCGCACCGAGGAGATCGGTCTTCCGCATGCCGATATCGAGCGTGATCGTGCCCTCATGCAAAGCTTCTATCTTGCTGATCTCTATGCCGAGCTGGTTGCTCGGTTGAAGCTCCTGCAGAGGCTGTTTAGCTGTTCTGTCGTTTATACGAGTACTGCTTGGAGCAGACGGTCTGTGTCAAGTACGGGTACAGGTGCTGGTGCCGGTGGAAGTGCAAGTACAGGCGAGCGGTATGGGGCCTATCGTCCCTCCGGGCCGTTCGAGTTGTATAATCCTTTGGAAGAGATGGGGTCTGGGCCTCCGGGCCCGGCGTTTCGGTCACCGCTTCCGCCGCCTTGGGGCGTCTTTCCGGATCTGAGGCTCGTGGTGCAGAGGGATCGCGTGAGGGCGTTTCCGCACTCGTTGACGGCGGTGGCGGCGCAAGGGGAACAGGCGGCATTGAGGAGGGAGGTTGTCCTGCAGGGGCGGTTTCTGGTCTGGGTCAATGGTTGGGGGAGAGAGGATTGGCCGAGGAGAGTGCGTGAGGGTCTGGAGAGGAGGAATGGTGGGATGTTTGGATTTCGGGTTACGAGGGATGGGGTGTGGCTTACTTGAGTTGGTGCTTTGGCATTGCTCGGTCTGTGATATGTACGGTGGTTGTTGGACCACAGTGTTGTGGTTGATATTGGTGTATGCTATATGCTGTATGCGCAGTACCATCTTCTCTGTACAAGACTGCGTCTAGATATATCGCCTCACTCTAGCCAACGCCGGACATCCATCTCAAGCAAATAGCTTGCCAATTGCCTCGACCGTGGTATTCCCACCACTAAAGACAACGCCTATATCCCACCCATCCGGCGCCTCCTTCTCCACCATGCGTCGAAAGTCCTCGTTGAACAAACAAACCGCCAAACCCACCACCGCACTCGGCTCCACCACTACCTTCATCCGCTCCAAAACCAGCCTCATGGTCGCCTTGATCTGCGCCTCCGTCACAGCAAACACCCCGGCGACTTTGTTGCCGTCCGAAATCACTTCCCAATTCAACACCCCCACCGGCGTGCGCAGCCCATCCGCTATCGTCAGCGTCTTGACAGCCTGCACCCTCTCCCCGGCCAACAGCCCACGCCGACAATCATCCCCGCCTTCAAAGCTCGGCTCCGCACCAAACACCTTCGTCGACTCGTCGGAGAAAAACGTCGCGACGCCCGCATTCAACCCGCCGCCGCCCACGGGCGTGATCACCGCATCCAGCTGTCCTTCAGCCCGGGGTCCATGAACGCTCAGGCCCGGCTTCTCCGCCACCAGCGCCGCATACTGTCCCTGCATCTCCAGTCCCGTGGTCCCCTGCCCGCAAATGATATCGAAATGATCATACGGCGGGATCAAGAAGGCGTTGGTCTTTGCTTGCACCTCAGCTACCACGGCCTCGCGTTCCGTGCTCGTCGATCCGCTGAATATCACCTCCGCGCCGTACCCCTTCGTCCCCGAGATCTTGGATACCGTGCTGATTCGTGGCATGACCACGTACGCGGGGATGTGGAGCGTTTGGGCGGCGAGGGCGAGGGCTTGTGCGTGGTTTCCTATATTCATCACAAGAGACATTAGCATTTTTATACATATCTACTTCCCTCCTTTCATCACCAGGAAAAGACAAGGCAATTTAAAGGAAAGAAAAAGACAAACCAGATGAATGCGTAATAACCCCCCTCCCCCGCACAACCTCCTCCCCTTCCTCCTCAATCAACCTCAACAAAGCATGAAAGGCACCTCGGGCCTTGAACGCCCCGATGCGCTGATAATTCTCGCATTTGAAGAAGAACCGGATCGTTGGGTTTGATGGAGTCTGGCCTTCCCATTCGGTGCCGTGCAGCGAGTCGGCGGATTGGGGCGTCGAGGCGAGGTTGTTGAGCGTGGTGTTCGTGAGGAGGGGTGTTGTGTGGATGTACGGTTTTATGAGCGCGTGGGCGGTGGCTATGGCGCTTGGGGTGAGGGTGTGGATTGTTTTGGCCATTTTGAATTTTTCTTGAATTCTTCTTTGAATGATGATATAGTCTATAGAAGGTATGGTGAAGATTGAGGACTGAGGATGAAGATGAGAGAGGGGAAATGAGGGGATAAGACGGAGACCCCAGACGGACGGAATGTGCCGAGGTGCGTCTTCACGTCAGATTTTTCTCTACGTAGTTATGGCGTTATATTTAAGCAGGAAGATCATAACAGTGAAATATAAATAAATAATTATTTAAACTAAACTCCTAAAATCAATTCATGGTACAGTCATAACTTTTCCCATCCTTGGTATAGCATTACATTTATTTCTGGTTCTCGGGACGGAGGGAGCTGTGAATATAGAGTTAGCTTGGTTTCTTTTGGTTCAAGGTTGATCAAAAGAAAAACTTACCGAACGGCCTTGCCGGCACGCCAGATCTCGAGATCACGGATCTCCTGCATCTCCTTCTCGTACTTCTCACGGTAGTCCTTCTGCGAGTTGTACTCGAGCGAACGCTTGGTCTCGGTGCCGTCACGGACGCTGTCGTAGAGCTCGTTGAAGAGGGGCTTCAGGTTGTCCTTGAAGCGGCCGGACCAGTCGATGGCACCGCGACGGGCGGTGGTGGAGCAGGCAGCGTACATCCAGTCCATACCGTTGCCTCCGATCAGAGGGTACAGGGACTGGGTGGCCTCCTCGACGGTCTCGTTGAAAGCTTCGGAGGGGGTGTGGCCGCGCTCACGGAGAACCTCGTACTGAGCGAGGAACATACCGTGGATACCGCCCATCAGGCAGCCACGCTCGCCGTACAGGTCGGAGTAGACCTCCTTCTCGAAGGTGGTCTCGTAGAGGTAGCCGGAACCGACGGCAACACCCATGGCGATGGCCTTCTCCTTGGCCTGGCCGGTGACGTCCTGGTAGACGGCAATGGAGGAGTTGATACCACGGCCCTCACGGAAGAGAGTGCGGACGGTACGGCCGGAACCCTTGGGGGCGACGAGGATCACGTCGACGTCGGTGGGGACCTCGACCTTGGTGAGGTCCTTGAAGACGGGGGAGAAACCGTGGGAGAAGTAGAGGGTCTTGCCCTTGGTGATGAGGGGCTTCAGGGTAGGCCAGGTCTCACTCTGGGCGGCGTCGGAGAGCAGGTTCATGATGACGGTACCCTTCTCGACGGCGTTGTTGACGTCGAACAGGTTCTTGCCGGGCACCCAGCCGTCCTGGATGGCCTCCTTCCACGAGGCACCGTCCTTGCGGACACCGACGATGACGTTGAGACCCTGGTCACGCAGGTTCAGACCCTGACCGTGACCCTGGGAGCCGTAGCCGATGAGGGCAAGGGTGTCGTTCTTGAAGAACTCCTGCAGCTTCTCACGGGGCCAGTCCCCACGCTCGTAGACGGTCTCCTTGTGGCCGGCGAAGGACATGTTCTTGATGCCACGGACGGCGGTGGTAGGGAGGGAGACGCGGGGGATGGCATTGGCAGCAGCCTTAGCCAGGGCGGGTCGGGGGAGGGCGGCGGAGACGACGGAGCGAGGAGCAGCGACACGGGTCAGGCGGAGGGCCCGGGGGAGTCCACGAGAAGCCATTGTGAAGGTTGTGTGTGTGGTGAGGAGAAACGGAGGAAAGGAATTGAAGAAGGAGAAAAGGATCAAGATGGGAGGAAGAGGGGAGAGGGGAGAGATTTCAGATGGATTGACAATGGAGGAGAAAGAGAAGGGGAAAAAAGACGGACGTTGCGAGGTTATAAGCTTCGGTCTGCCGCTGGGGAGCTCGTTGCGTGGAGGGGCACGTGATCCCGGAGTTGCGCCCTCCCTCCCCGGCCGATGTCGGATTGGACGCCACCTGATTGGCTGCGGGGAGCGGGCGTTTATGTAATATCGGCCCGTTCGCAGATCGACTCGTCTTGGATTTTTGCAGCAGACGATAAGCTTGTCATTCACAGCGGAGGAATGACTGTCATCCTTTGGATTACGAAGTAGTCATTCTGCTAGGACATAAATCCTAGATGGTTTGTCTACAGGATTCTATCATTTCTTAGACCGGCGTCGGTGTTCTTTGCGTTTTTGACTTCGAACTTGAGCCGAAGCTTTCGCTGAGAACCAGTTACAGTGCCCTCAATAACTAATATACCTCACACATTGTGACCATAGTGATATGCTCTGTCCCCTGTAGCGCAAAGACTGGACCGGTCGAGGAGACTGAGGAGTGGAACCCAGGGCCACTGTGGAGTTCGGAGCGGAGCCGGATGCAGATGCAGCGTCAGCCGGGTGACTCTGCATCTGGGGAAAATCTGTCCACTGGCAGTGACTCACTCTAATAGGGGCCTGGACTTAGCAATGACCGAGTTTGGGTTGGCTGAAACTTCAGATTATTCTGGTAGTCATGGTTCTTCCAATCAGTTTGCTAATAGCTGTATAGATTTCGTAGCCGTTCAGTGTCATTCCGGATGTGTTACGCATCGTGCATAGGTACCTGGCAGTTCAAAGGTCAACATTGCAGCTTCGAGATCTGTTTCAATGCTGCAGGCTACTTTGTGTTTCGTATATGGTGTTGATGTTGCGCAAGTTTAAATTAGCTTTCCGAGTATACAAATCCCGACGGATGGATTGGTGAGATTGATTTTACTTTAACCTTTTCTAATTTCTTGTATCTCTTTCTCGAATGAATTCGTCAATTTATCCATCAAATGGGACAAATAGTGGGTAGGGGCCTCGATACATACCATATTTGTTCTTCGTATCTAATTGCGGGCTGTGTTTGGATCTATCCATGCTTGCCTCGCGCTTGTTTAACTTTCAAGTAAAATTGTTCAATCATTCAGAACCCGTGATCTATACTTTCGGGAATCCTCGTTCATGATAATTCCCCTTTCTTGTATTCTCATCATGCACTGCATAGACCTTCCCCTCCTTCAGCGCCTTCACAACTGCTTTCTTTCTGCTCTCACTCTCCGGAACATGGCGAGGAATCTGGCCCTTAATAGTCACACGCACTCCATGACGATGAAGTGGTGCATAATCATGCGTGGCACGGTGCGTGGTAGTACTGGGCTCGGTCAGCAATTTATATAGCATACATAAACCCGACCTCTAGACGGAAGATAACATACCGATTATCCCACAATGCCACCGAGTTCTTCTCCCACCGGAAACGGACCGTGTGATCCTGCGCCGTATGGATGTGAGTGAAGAGCAGTTCGAGGATCTTATCCGATTCGTAGCGCTTGAGACCGTCGATTCGGGTGACGAACCCCGAGTTGAGGTTCAGGACTTTGTATCCAGTGACCGGGTGAGTGGTCACGACTGGGTGGAGGGTTTCGACGGGTCTTTCTTGAGGTGATCGGCCCCAGTGGTTGAGGACGGAGTCGTAGACGTGCTGGTGGGGTTGTTAGTGAATGGAAATGACTGTAGGCTTCGAGGGATGGTCTACCTCGGAGCTGTGCCATGCTTTCAATCCATCTGCGAAATGTTGAAGGGGCTCTGATAGCGTTTCATATGTGCCGTATCCGGAGATCCTACTTTTGTGAGAATTGAAAGTGCATTAAAGGGTGGGATGTTACTTACCACGCAGTGTCTCCGCCGGTAGGAGGCAGTTCGTCGATTCTCAAAAGCGAGAATGAAGGAGGATTCGCTTGGAAGCTGCTGTCCGCGTGGAAGTCGGCAAAAGGCCACTTGAAATGAACATAAACTCCTCGGTAGTCCCTGTATCGCGTGAGCATCGCTAGTCATTTTCAATTGAGGGCTTCCTTTCAGACTTACTCTTCCTGCTCTTCAATGCCGTTTACGATGGGTCTTCCTGCTGCCTTTTCGTCTTCCGGGTCCGGAAGAAGTTCGGGAATACCTTGCGTTGCTTGTCAGTTGAACATATCTTGGATATGAATGAAAGATATAGATGCAACAATACCATAATAATCGAATAGTTCGCGTTGTTGCTCGGCCGTGATATCCTGATCCCGGAAAAAGACAACGCCCCGATGAGCCACCAACAGGGCTAATTCATCTTTCTGTTCATCTGTCAATGCAGAAAGCTGGATGCCAGTAAGAAGAGTTCCCAGGGACGGTGTCAGATCGGTCCGTTTAACATTGGCCAGTAGGTGCGGGAGATTGGGGTCGGCAGAGAGACCACGATCCCGAGGAACGTTGACAGGCTCACGGATACCGCGAGGAGGAATGTGATCACCTAGCGGCCGCGGAGGAAGAGCTCGTTGATAAACCGCAGGTAGCTCGGGAGTGGCTTCGTACTGGATGGTGGTCGGTTTGGTGTCGCTGTAAGCCTCGACGGGCTGGCCGTTAACGGTAAGAGATGGAGCCATTTGGAATTCGAGCTATCCTGGATGATTTGGATATTTTGTTTATTTGCTATAGAGCTGTTCAGGAATATATAATAAAGAAGACGGAATATTTCCGGGGTTTTATTAGTATAAATGGCGTCATTGTATGGTTTGGTTGCATAAAAGAAACCGTCTGTGATGCTAGTTGGTAGTCGACCACGGCGAGTCATTTGGCTTATATTTTGATTTGCTACCCTTGCTACTTATCTCCCGACAGAAAAGGAAGAAGACGAATATGCTGAAGGCCTGGCTAGATCCTGGTATTGCATATTAATAATCGCGCGATTCCTAGAGGCATCGTCCTATCGGGAGTGGGATACTTGCTGCATGACACTACAATAGTTGGGTATGATGTGATCTTAGTCGCCATCAGGATTCATGGTATCATGAAGCTTGAATCGTATATAGAATGGATTTTGTGTTCCTAGATTCCGGAGTGATTTGACCGAATTGCAGATATCATATCCCTGGTTGAAAGCAGATAAGCGAGATATCCAGAAAAATATGGATGGTAAACAAGCACAGAACGATGCTGAAGAGGTATCTGAGCCCTCTGAAATTGTCTCCCCCCCTTTGCCATCTTCCAAAATTTCTTTCTTTCGTTCAACGTTCTTCCAAGCCCTGGTTATCGCAGGTGTGTTCTTCTGTGGCCCGGGCATGTACGGAGCGCTGAATGCACTGGGCGCGGGAGGGTTGAAAAGCCCACTGCTGGTGAACATCACGTCTGGGCTATCCTATGGGCTCAATGTCATCTTTGCACTTCTCACTGGAGTCTTCGTGAACATTTTGGGGGAGCGTATTGTATTGAGCCTCGGGGTAATAGGCTTCAGCATCAATGGTGCCTCGTTGTATTGCAACAACATGTTTGGCAATACCTGGCTTATGTACTTTTCCTCTGCTTTGCAGGGATTTACGACAGCACTTCTTTGGTACGTTGCTCCGCATTTTTGTTCAGAAAAATGCTAACTCTATCGTCTCGGTCAGGGTTGTCCAAGCTGCGATCATGCTGGCGTACCCAGAGCCGGACTTTAAAGGCAGGTTCAGTAAGTACCAATCCGAGGCCTCTGTGCATATGGATGTCTAATGGAACAGTCGCTATCTGGTATACCTCCATCGCGTTGGGTCAGTCAGTCGGAGGAGCTCTTGCTCTTGGTTTCAATGTGTCGAATAAAGAAGCCGGCGCTGTTACTCCGGGTAAGCTTAAAAACATGGGTTTCAAGATCCCGAGCTCACGGTTTCTCCTAGTCACGTACATCCCCCTCATCGCAATTGCTGCTTGCGGTCCCTTCATTGCACTTTTGATATCTCGACCACATCAAGTCATTCGTCGAGACGGTGTGAAGGTTTTGTCGAAGAAGCAGCCAAACGCATGGCAAGAGGCAAAGAGGGTATTTAGTGCCGTGAAAAGACGAGAAGTATGGACCACTGTCATTGATAGTTATTCATTCTCAGTCAAGCTGACCAGATAGAATAGATGCTTCTCCTTCTGCCTCTCTTCATCTACTCGCAATGGTTCCTCTCCTACAACAGCACCTTCACAGCAGTTTATCATTCTGTCCGCGGCAGAGCCCTTACTTCCCTCACGAGTGCGTTCGCAGGAGTTGCTGGGACCTTTGCAGCCGGGGTCTTTCTCGACAACCAGAAACTCAGTCGATCGACCAAGTTCCGCTGGTCGTATTTTGCCATCTATGCGCTGTACACTCTGACATGGGTATGGGACACGGTTGTGCAATGGTATTATTCCAAGACGAATCCGGTGGGTTTGGATTGGGCGCAGTCCGAGTTCTACGCGAGCTTTCTCTTAATTCTTGTCAAGGGGTAAGTGCCAACCACCCAGAGCATTGTGGAGACGCTAAAATAAGACAGGTTTGTCGACCATGCTTTCCAAACGTGGATGTATGCGCTCATCGGCACTCTGACGGAGGATGTCGACGAACTGACTAGGTATACCGGGTTCTTGAAGGCCGTGAATACGGGTGGTGCAGCATTAGGTTATGCCGTTCAGACGAAGTGGAGTATGATGGGGTCAGAAGCGCTGTTGTAAGTGAGTTCTCTTCTGTGTTTGTTATTTGAAGTTAATGTTTTCCTAGGCTTGGCTTGTGGGTAGTTCAAATCGTTCCTACCTGGCTGATGGTGAGGGAAGTGAAGGATTAATGTGCCGTTGGTGGTGGTGAGAGAGTGGATGCTAAGAAGGTATACAATCTCGGAGAAATTGAAGCTTTAGATGCAGTATTAAAGAGAGAGAGTATATTCAACTTGCCGTGATAATTGCCAAAGATGGTATGCTGTGGTTTCTGTTGATTAGCTATAAGCATGTACATATATGTGGCACTTTGGCTTGTCCTTGGAATCCCCAACATGACCTTGAGGCTTCAAGATAATTACATGGACCTACTTATGAGGCAAAACAGATAGAAAGAGTGAATGAATCCAGATTCTACCTCGGCTTGGAAATGAGTTACTTATCTTGCCAAGTATTCCTTGCCAGGCTGGCTGCTTGATTGGAGGCCAGAAAAAGATCGAGGTGATAAGATGTAAGTATTTTTGCCTGGCATTTTAGTGAATGTCGTTTACTTTGTTTGCCTCAGGACGCGGCCTTCCCTCTAGACCTCCCCCACCTCCCCCAACCTTTTCTCTCTCCCTTCTTTCTCCTCACCCTCATCCTCATTCTCATCTCCTTATCTCTTCCCATTCTTGTCTTTCTCGTCTTCTCAATTCCCTCTTCTAGGATAGCCAGTTCATATCCACTAGGCTCTTCAACTTTCATTCCCTTTGGCTAGAACATTCATTTTTCAGGATTAGTTGGCTTCTCACGCAAACATCGTTTGATAGAAGAAGAAAGGACAACATTCTGTACTATTTTGTTGTCTGTTGTCAACAGTTTGTATTTCACCAAGTTGTGATTATTCTTACCTTCCTTGATTCCCCGCCGTGAAGGATCTCATTGAAAAGCGCTCCATTATAGAGCTTCTATCAAGTCACCACTAGTCATGGCGTATGGAACACCCCGGCGTATGACTTTAGCGGCGAGCATGTATTTGTTTCATCATATATTCCTTCCACCAAAGCTCCCACAGGCCGATGACTACAACGGAGAGTACGGAATAATCCTTCTCGACATAGTTTGTGATGCCCTGCGTGACTTCAGTTCCCATGTCCAGAGCCCAGATGCCGGTATCATAAAAGGAGGATTGTCAATGATGGATGGCCTGAGAGCTACTTTTGGAACCGAAAGCGAAGTGAATGAGAGACAATTGACAGAGGCTCTACAGAAATTGGATACAGAAGGTATGTAGAGAGGGTCCCAATCTTCATAGGCCGATTTAACCAGACCCTAGGTGGCTTTCTCCCTATTTATGTTCGGGACCAAAATGCAGCAATATTGCTCACAACGACTGAGAGTGCAATCAATGTGGAATCTTTTGAACTATCTCCTCGCAACGGAGATGTCATGTCGACAGTTGGTCGTCTCCAACGGGTTTTCCCAGGGCCTACTATCGCTTTCAACCGGAGCACTTTTAGTGATCCACGATTCCTCAAGGCTTTCGCCCAAACTGTTGCCAGAATGAGCAACCAGACTGCCCCAAACACCCTGATGAAAGTGAAAAAAGCCGGTCAAATGCACAATGAGGATCGAGATACGACGCACCCAAAGATGGTGACAGAATTTATTATGGCTATTCTGCGTCCTCGATCAACTGAAGTACATGCGCTGCAGATTCAGAAGAACACTCGCGAAGAGATTCTGTGGAGCAATTGTCGCTCGCCATGGCGAAGGTCTGCCCTATGGTTGCTGGTCCGAGTGGTACTTCATTTGATCTTTTACAGAGAAAGAAAGTCTGATGACCTGTACAAAAGCTTTATGGTTTTTTTTATGACATCAATCATCAGACTATCTCCATTGGAAATGACGAGTGAGAACCTGTATCTGATGAATGCGAAAGTTGCCCGACGAATTCTCAAGCTAGGGCTATCTGATGAGCCTTCCTGGTTCAAATCCGTCCAACAGAGTTTGAGACAAACGAATGATACAATCAAGACCAGATGGCAAGAAAGTATGCAACGAGAGAATCAGCCAGATATGCAGTCATTGAGAGAATTAGAATTCATGCGGGATATCTATCATGAACTTCCCAATCTCGATCAGCATGTTGCGAGCATTCATGATCGACGCGATGCTAAAAACCCAGCTTTCCAAAAATACCAACCTCAGCTGAAGCTTTACTTGTGCAAGGCCACAGAGCTTCCGGTGCACCTGGATATGGCCGATGCCGAGTATCAAATTTTCAACCTTGTTGCGATGGAAGATTGGGTGGCAGTAAATCTCGATCGTTGGTTAGACGGTCACCGAGGCAAAGAAGACACGTGCGGTCGACTTGGTGAACTGATGATTGCCTACCACAATTCTGCGTCTCCACTGTATTCAAAGAACCCCGAGGCGTTGTCTGTCATGGTACTTACCATCCTGGAGCTTTGGATTGCATGTGACAAGTCTGCCATGAATTTGCATCGTCTTTTGCGCGAGTATGATCCGGGCGTACCGAGATTTATATTCCGGTCACTTTTACTGCCTTTCGAATCTCAAATGGATAGATTAGCTCGCGCCGAAGAGTATTTGCGCCAACGTGAGAATGCCGTGAGATACCCAGGGAGCTCTGTTTTTCAAGACTTTGGCACGCAATCGTGCTTCTCTGTCCGATATTTCGACCAGTCGGACAGCCACCAACTACTTCTCGAGGCAATTGAGAACCGAGCAACACGCGAAAGAGCAGAGAAAAAGTCAGAGCTTCTGCAAAAACAGCAAAGATATAACCGGTTAAAAGAGTTGGCCGCCAATACAGAATGCAAATATGTGGATGTTGTTCTGGACGCACAATTCGACATACGGGAGTATCGTCATAGTTCCAACTGTGCTCGTTGTGGATACGAAGCTGAGGCTAATGGAATCAGCATCAGTGTCCATGAGTGGCCTTTATCCGCCGACGCTTTGCAGGCCAAATCAACAGTCTTTGAGCTGAGGGTTCCTCGAACTTTCGGAGATTGGCGAGAAGCAACCATATTTTTCATCTCTAAAGCTTTGGGTTACCAGTATTCTGCCATAAGGTCGCCGAGAGCAACATACGAGCCAAATACATACCAGGGTCTTTCCACAGACTTCGTCGCCTTCAAAGGTTGTCAAAGAATTGGTCTTCTCTCGCAAGAGAAACCCCACGAAGCGACCCACCGAAAGAATCAGCGGATTATCAACGTAGATGTAAGCGACATTTGCCTGTTGAATGGGCTACACTTTCGGTATTTCGACCATGACCTTAGGTGTTTTGTTGAAGATTTCCAACCCACACTCAAAATTGCGAAGATGTGCACGTATCAAATGCCACAGGACAGCGTGTCTCTGCAGCAGTTTCTGTTCCGACCCGCAAAGGAGCCGAATGGCCCTCCTCCCAATACTGTCATCGCAAGTCAGTTTGCCGCCCCACCGAAAGTCTCATTGGAAGAATACAAGTCGCTCACAACAATGCCACTGGGCGTGAAGCTCCAATGGCAAAATATCCTGTTGGAGCTATCCACATCAGCGGTAGACTTCAAAAAGGTTGAAACGGTGATATTTATCCTTCAAATCATCAACCAAGCTGGTCCACCGCAGTCGCATGCCAAGATGAGAGAGGGACATAGAGTTCTGAGTGACGAGACTTTTGTAGTTGCATTACTCGATCGTATCCAAGAGGCTAAAGAAAGGATGAAAGAGAACTGGGCCTTGGTCCAAGGCCTGTACGCGCTTATATGCCTGGTAACGAGAATTCTGTCGCTCTCATCTTCTCCAGATATCGAAACTTTATGCCTTCACCACCTGATGGAGTTTAGGCAGATTACGCTTCATTGGACCAGCCTTGTGAAAGAGGAGATCAATCAAGTCACCGAAGACAATCACAGAACTCTTCTAATTGCGAAGAATTTCCACATTGCTTTGGTATGTGCGGAGACGTTCAATGTTGAGAACATGATTCCCATATTTGCAACACCACTAGATTTGTCCATCTATATCCAGTGCTGTATGATGATTCATAATTTGAAGGGCTCCTTATCCATGGAAACTGATCCATTGATGTCAATTTTGTACTATCGTTGGCAAAACCTGACCTACCGCAGCCACCCATTGCTGGTAGCTAAGATTGTTGTTGGACATGACCCAGGATTAAACATGGCTATCAAGGAAGCTTGGGCGGCCTACACCCCACATAAGAGTTGGTCGAAGGCGCTGAATGAGTGTGACTATTGGTTGACTACACAGACTGCGCCTCAACCCGCTCATGATGCCGGTATGTTGGTTCATCTGAATCTGATGACAGGGGAGCTGCTTGTCAACGGTCTTCCGTTGGCTCGTCTGCCTTCAAATTATGAGCAACATCGAGCCTACCAGACCCTGTTCGGGAAGTCCCAGTTGGAAGTGATGCCAAGTGACATACCCGGGATGCAGTTCTCTTGTAGGAAGCAATATATGGCGCATACTGTCTACTTGGGACTCGACCGCGGTGACCTGCTGGTTCGAGCGGCTGAAGAAGATAACGCGTGGGAGCTTATTCCATCGAGATTGTTCATCGGTTTACTCCCTGATGACTTCGTGGAAAGCTATACACACTGGTACTCTGTAAACGATGGATATATTGAGTTTAGACCTGCCAAGACTCCCTGGCGTTCATCTAAATTCAATTGGCGTCTACGGAAATCCCAATCACGCACTGTTTGGTATCTGGCGAGAAACGGCACCTACTTGGTCAGCATGACGAGTGGAACGGCAAAATTACTTTCCGCAATATTTCATCCGGTGGAGAAAGCTTCGAGGCTGCACTGCATATTACATTGGCGAGAAATAGCCGTAGAGGTTGAGATACCTCGTCTTCGATTAGAGTTTTTCTTACAGGCGAAATGCTCCTTGATTCAATCTCGACAGTATCCTGGAATGTCGGTAGATCCCAACCAGTCGCTTGATACATTAATCGGACTGCGCAACAAAATATTGCTGGTCAAAAACAATGCTCAAGATCGAGTGCTTCTCATACCCGAGGGCGATGTAACATGGGAGAAGAACGGTGATCATGTGGGCGTCAAGATACTGTGGAGGCCCGAGACCAATCTCCATGCGTACGGCATTGATATTGAGATAGGCCGTGTCATTGACAATGGAAGCTTGCAAAGCAAGCTCTTCTTGTCCTATTTGCATGCTCTGACATCATCTTGTCTGTCTGACCCTTTGTTAAAAAAGACCGGAACCGAGCAGGCGCTATCTATCCTTCGCTGTGCGTCGGTCAGGTCTTTTGATAAACTCGCACCAGAACACGTGTATCTCCTCGAAAAAATCGCTCTACTCACTCCAGGGAGAAGATACTATCCTGCCAATGAGCGCGTCATGCAAGAAGTTCACTGGCAGCCTCATCTAAGCTCCTTATCTCAGCATAACGGATTCTACGAGGAGGTGAAAGCGATACTGGACCAAGACCGTCGTATGGGAGTCTTCGATCCAGCTAAAAAAGCCTATCATCTTTCTCAGTCACATGTAGAAGACGCCTTGTTACAACGCGACAAAATTAGAATCTCGTCGTTTCGAGTGTCAGGATTTGGCGGAGACGACCACTCGCAAGAGTACGACTCACGCCATGAAGGCCTTGACCGTATTACGCGAAACTACCAACGGGTCACAAGTTTTCACCATTTGCAAGATGATCTACGAGAAAATCCCCTCTGTGAGAAATATCGAAGCAGGTTTGCTTATGCCTCATATTTGGAAATTTCTTTTGCAAGCCCCTCAGGTGGTTGGGCCGAGTGTCCAAGTCGACGTTGCCAGGATAAGATACGACGCACAGTTGATTCAAGAGCCTGGAATGTTCGTTGCAAGCCATTGGTGCAGCATTCATCGCCTACTTTGCTCCCATAACCCCTTTCTGGACATGTTCCAGGTAATGATTTGGCTGTCAACGATGGCATTTTCGGAAAAAGGAGATATTGTGGTCTTGGAAACTCTTGCATCATTGTTTATAATGCCCCAAGCAGCGTCTGAAATGCCGCCCACTCGAGCCTCCTTCCGACCAGAATTGGGGTGCGAATTCGACAGGGCTCGATTAGAACTTCGGATGAAAGGAATGTATAGTGCGCAGACGCCCGTATCTAACTTCGTACGTAAGGCGCACGAAACAAGGAAACAGTTCCGTTCAAGCAAAAACAAGGTACTCACGAGGAACCGAACCCTGGTAATTGAAAACATGATGAATCACTTGAAACGCCAGTGGGAAGATCGTACTTTTTCAAATCCGGCCCCCGACGCTGATCCAAAGATGGCTGATTATCTGAATGTGCGAGATGTCTTGGAGAGCGCCAGGGAATGCTTCACTAGCTGGCGCGAGAATGGAGAGTTGAGGCAGTATCTCACCAAGCTTGGGAATCTTCTCGGAGGTGGCATGGCTCAATCGGTTGAGCTGCCCCCGTACCGGTATTCCTATCCAGACCATACTGTACATGTGCGACAGAAAAGCAGATCAGTACGCCTCGATGATTTATTGATCCATCCACCGGATCTCGAGATAACCCAACCAGAATTGCAAGAAGTCAAAGGCATTTTTTCGCCTAGCAAGCTGCCTCTACACCGTATCACTGCTTTAGTCGAGACTTTGAGATTGCAAGCCAAATCAAGTTACGAGATGTGGTACGTCGACCAGCTGCAGAGCAGTGCTACATCATTACAGAAGGCTGAAAGAGTAACGAATACTGGACCATTGACAAACGACCTGAAAGACCGTATCACTGACTACATTGTCATGTGCCAAGAATATGCGGATGGGATATACGCCAGGATCATCGCCCAGATATCGCAGCCCAGCACGACAATTCTGGGGCCGAGAGACTCTATGAGTGTCAAAGTTCTTGCCACATTAGCTGCTGTGAATCAATGGCCGAGGGTGTCGCCACTCCATTTGCTCGAACAACTGTCGCGCAGCACCTGGCATCGACTACCGATTGGTTGGAAGCGAGCATTAATTATGTATGGATGTGCTATCACAGCACTTCAACGGGCAAAAAGACTCGCTGGCCTTACCAACAAATGTGATGAGTTCGTAAAGGAGCTTCAAAACCCTGGACATGAAAACTGGGATCCCTTAGAATACCCCGAGTCCCTTTTGATGGAGATAGAGAATGGGATTCTGATCCGGGACGTCCAGGAAGATATTGCCAGGCAGATGATGCAGTTTGGTCCGGGTGAGAATGCCGTCATGCAACTGAATATGGGCGAGGGTAAGTCGTCGGTCATCGTTCCTATTGTGGCCACAGCTCTTGCAAACGGGTCGTGTCTTGTCCGAGTGATTGTCGCAAAGCCACAGTCTAGACAAATGTTTCAGATGCTCGTTTCGAAATTGGGAGGCCTACTGGGGCGACGCGTATATCATATGCCTATATCGCGATCAGTCAAGTTAGGACAAGAAGAGGCCGATGAAATTGAGCGGATGTGCCGTGAATGCATGGATCAAGGCGGCGTTTTGCTCGTCCAGCCAGAACACATACTTTCATTGAAGCTCATGTGCGTCGAGTGCTTCATCTTAGGAAAAGAGGAGGTGGGTCATTCTCTACTACGAACCCTGAAGTTCTTCCAGGAATCTTCGCGTGATGTCGTGGACGAGAGCGACGAGAACTTCAATGTGAAGTTTGAGTTGATCTATACCATGGGAACTCAGCGTTCTATTGAGTTCAGTCCTCAGAGATGGGTGATTGTACATCAGGTATTAAACCTGGTGCGTGCATATGCTTCTGGTGTCAAAGAAGCGTTCCCAAGATCAATTGAGGTGGAGGAGCAACAGCCCGGGAGCTTTCCTAGACTTCGGTTACTTAACCGAGATGCTGAAAACGAGCTTCTTTCGCGCATAGCAACCCACATCTGTGATTATGGGATCGGAGCCCTGCCAATCTCCAGACAGCCCCATGGGGTCCGAAAAGCTGTGCTCACATACATAACGAAGGCTGAGCTGACAAACCAGGAGATTGCGGCGGTTGAAAGCGACGGACCAACAGGTTTTTGGACAGAGACTACCAAAGAGCCGCTCCTGTTGTTGCGCGGTCTGCTAGCTGGGGGAGTATTGGCTTTCTGCCTTACCCAGAAACGCTGGAGAGTCAATTACGGACTTGATCCTAACAGAGATCCTGCGACGAATCTTTGCGTCCCCTACCGAGCCAAAGACAATCCTTCTCTTCGGTCTGAATTCAGTCACCCCGACGTTGTCCTGATACTGACGTCTTTGAACTACTACTTCTCCGGATTAAATGATGGCGATTTGCTTTTGGCCTTTCTTCACCTGGTCAAGTCAGACCAAGCCGATATTGAATACCAAGAGTGGGTCAAAGATACATCGTCGCTTCCACATGTCTACCATCAGCTCGTTGGAGTTAATCTGGATGATCAGCAGCATTGTGCAGCCCGTATTTTTCCTGCTCTCCGATTCTCGAAGTCGGCAATAGATTATTTCCTCTCTCATATTGTCTTTCCCAAAGAAGTCAAAGAGTTTCCAGACAAACTGTCCGCATCAGGCTGGGACATTGGAGAGGTCAAAGATAACCCAACAGTTGGCTTCAGTGGAACAAACGACTCACGGAAGACGTTGCCTCTGAGCGTCCAACAGCTGGACCTGCCAGAGCAAAATCACACCAATGCCTTGGTCTTAGAGTACCTTCTGCGACCTGAAAACTCGGTAGTATGTATCCCGGATTCCCACAACCTAGCTCAGTCGGATGCCCAGCGTCTGCTGGATCTTGTCTCGAGTTTGGACCCGTCGGCTCAGGTAATCCTTGATGTCGGGGCGCAGATCCTGGAACTAAGTAACATACAAGTCGCAAAGCATTGGCTAGAAATGCTTCCAAAGACGGGACCAATCCAGGGTGTAGTGTTTGTCAACGATAATGACGAGATAGTTGTCTTGGACCGCAATGATCGTGTGGAGCTTCTGCAAATATCACCGTTCGCGCGACAAATGGAAGCTTGCTTTGTCTTCCTTGATGAGGCGCATACAAGAGGCATTGACCTCAAGCTTCCCACAAATTACCGTGCAGCTGTTACCCTAGGCCCGGGTATTACTAAAGACAAACTGGTTCAAGGTGAGTGATTCAGAAGAAAAGCTCTCCATGGATATGAAGAAAAAAAACTAACGAGATAATTAGCCTGTATGAGAATGAGGAAACTAAGAAATGGGCATTCCATCGTCTTTTGTGTTCCTCCGGAGATACGTTTCAAAATCAGGGAACTACGTGACAAAAGTAGCAACTCGGAAATCAATGTATCAGATGTTCTCTGTTGGGCGGTTTCCGAGACCTGGGTTGAAATCCGACGCAGCATACCTCTGTGGGCGGTCCAAGGTAGGCGCTTTGAGCGTCAACGCAAGATATGGCACGATGTGCACCACAAAAAGTCCGGAGCCCTGATCTCATCTCATGCCAAAGACTTTCTCGAGCCCGAATGCCAGAGCCTCGAGCAACGATATAGACCCGGAGCTGGAGACACCATGGCCATCTGTGAAACATCGGATGTTACGGAGAATCTGGAGTTGATTGAAGAAAGGTGCCGAGAATTTGATAACCTCAATTTGGCATCCGCTACGCTTCAGGAAGAACAAGAACGTGAACTCGCGCCGGAGATTGAACGCGAGCGTGAAGTTCAACGGCCGCCAGCCGTCACTCCTCAAATACATCAACTGCACCCGGATTTGCACAACTTTGTAGCCACGGGCAGGATCAAACCTAACTCTGAAGCTTACAGCCCTGCTTTCAAGACATTGAGAAACACTTCTGCAGCATCGTTTCTGGATGTCTCTAAGTTCCCCTGTGACCTGCTTGTAACAAAGGACTTCGCTACCACCGTCCAGCCCTTCCAAGGCACAAAATTTACTGCGAATTCTTTTCAGCGGCCAGTGCGGTGGATCCTGACAAGTGATAAGCGCGACGCTTCATCTGGGAAGCGAGTGGTGACAAATATGGTCATAATTAGCCCATTCGAGGCCCAGAATGTGATTGATCGTGTCGCTCTATCAAGGCTTGTCACGCTCCATGTCTATACGCCGCGCCAGAACCGCAGTTTTCCTTCCTTGGATAGACTGATGCTTTACAATGTATCCAAAGAGCCCGGAGAGATCGAAGTCCCAGAGACCCTTCGACTCCTGCTCAATCTATTCGCGGGACAGCTGTATCTTGATTCCTACTCGGAATATCAGCGACTATGTGAATTCTTGGGTGTGGCTTCGGAAAAAACGTCAGAAGGATTGGTGGTTGCTGCGGACGGTTTCATCCTCCAAGGGGGCAACAAATCCAAAACTCCCTTCCAGCAGAGTCCCCTTAAGTTTCTCAGAATTCTTCTGTCGGAGGTACGCAAGGACTGTCGAGACATCGATAAGACACATCTGGGTCGGATCGTGAACGGCCGTCTTTTGCATCCTTCTGAGTTCGAAGAGACTCCAGAACAATCGGGGTTGTGGGATGAATTACGGTCGTCTTGTCCATTTCTCTGATTTTGAAGGAAGTAAAATCTTGGTTTCGATTAATTTATGGACATTTGTGGTGAATTATTGGAATCTTTTGGATTGCGTTGGAAATTGTACCTGGGTTGTGTGTAATGCACCAGAAAAGATCTTCTTTCTTTCGAGACGTCCTGTGTTAAACTATGAAGAATTGGAATGATCGCTGGCTATGAAGCCTTATTATCCAGACTCATTCCACGTGATAAAACTGTTCTTCTCAGAACATCTCAAAAGATGTAATCCTTCTACAATACTTTTTCTGATACCATGCCATCCAAAGGTATCCAGCGACAAACCTTTGATAAGTGTACTAGATTCGTTCTAACTGACAAGATCTATACTATACCAAGCGCACCTGATCTTAACGCCGTGAATCTTCAAGAATGGACAGCCCACTCATGTCTCACCCCATTCTCATCCTGTTGCGGATCCATTGTCCTCGTATACCTAGTGGCGACTGGCGAGTGACTCCTGGCTCCCGCCACTCAACCCTCCCGTCGATGTCGAATTCTGCACCGCGACATTAGCATGATGTTTCCCTCCCATGGGTTGCAGACACAACTGGCTCGAGTTGTCCTGCAGTGGCTGAAATCCCCCGTCATCAGCGGGCTTGGGCCCTGAAGGAGCCGAAGATTTGGTTGGTCGTCGGGCCGTCACTTCGGGCGTGTACGTCGAGCGCCCTAGCAGTGGGCGCATCAATGGGATGGAAGAGAGGATAACAGCGAGGCAGGGCTCAACACCGCTGAAGATGTTGGCTCGTGGAAGCGTGAAGGTAATGTCGTTGAAGTCCATGGTCGACAGAACGGAGATGCGAAGGGCGCTGATGATGCAAGTGCTGGATTTAGGTTAGGCTGAGTTCGCGCTCGTTGAGACAACAATGACCTACACTAAACCTAGTCCGAAGACCGTGATCAGCGTCACCTTCTTATAAGTTGCCATTTGCAGTCGATATAGCAAAGGCATCGGAATCACCAGCACCACCACATCGGTGACGAGATTGATGACCCCTGTTGCAGTGAACGAAGTGACCTGATTCCCGCAAGATCCACCGGGGATGGTTTGATCCCAATTGAAGGCAAAGGGCCGGCAGATCAGGCAACCTGCCAGTATCGTGGCGATGGCCCAGGCCACGATCACTCCGATAGTGGTCCATGCGATCCCCACAAGCCAAGTAACGGGGAAGATCCGGAGATAGAGTAGCAGGATCGAGATCTTGGTGCAGCTGAGACTCAGCACCCACAGAAATTGCAGTGGAATGATCAGTTGCAGCAGTTTCGTTATGGGCCCCGGACCATATACAGCTGCGATTGACGCCACATGGTCATACCCAATGCCGGCTTGGTAGACGCCGGTGATACTGATAGATTGGAGACCCACGGCAAATATCTGCATGAAAAAGCCTTTAGTATAGTTGACGCATTTTGGGTGGTTCGCTTACGCAGGCGGCTATAATGAAATAGTCACTGGGACTCCATTTCTTCTGCGCAAGATGGTGCGCTAGCAGACGCAGACACACGGCGATGACGGCCAAGATAGAAAAGGCGAGAGCCACGCCGAGCACCTCCCTCTGGGCCTGGGTTTCGATAGGGAAGATGACCGGCATTTCATGTCCTTGGCTGTTTCAGTAAGCATCCTGGAATACCCAAGTATTTAAATAATTTTCTCGTGTCGCCTTCTGAGGCAAGGTCAGGGGAAATCCCGAGGACTAGCGAAGACCGAAAAATGGATGCACATGCCGGCAGCATGGACTCAAATCCTTCGGTGTCTGGCGGGTATGTCATGTCAAAATTAGCTCTGCTAAACTGGAATCAGCAGGGATAAGCACGCCCCAAACTCGGTAAAAATGGCATTGGCGGGTTAGTGGCTTGTCCTAGGGCTTGGCCTGTCCAGACCGTTGATTCCTTCGTGCCTTGATCAGCGGTTCTATTGGCGGGTGGATTTAGTCCTGCTTGGCCTTTGACACTTAAACCGTTCGGCCGTTGGCATATCGAATCCTCCATTCAGTATTGGTGTTCTTTCGACAGCCTTGGAACTACGGGGCCCACAATGATACAACTATCCTGCACGGTTGTTTCGCCTGTCAGTTCACGGTACCTATTGGTTGACGTGCGACGTGGGCCACGAACTGCTTTCTCCTTTTCCCGGCTAAAAAAGAAAAAACTGCGTCCTTCGTTGATTTGAAATACCAAGAGTTGGAACACATCCCTCCCCGACTGCCACCTATGGCTTCCATGTCTGCCGTTATAGCTGTCCTCGCCGTGGGCGTGTTGACACTATTCTACTTGGGCACCAAAAGAATTCAAGATAGTGGGAAGGATGGCAAGAAAGACCATAAACCGGTTCTTAAGCTTCCCCTCATCGGCGATCTTCATAATTCCCCTATCGAGAGGCCGTTGGCGAACTGGGACTCATGGGCCAAACAGAATGGTCCCATTGCCGTACCCAAACTCTTTGGAATCATTCCCATCGTTGTGCTGAATTCCTATGAAGCAGTGACTGAGCTTTTCAGTCGTCGCAGCCAATGGTACAGCAATCGCCCTGCCTCGGTGAGCATGGAGATGATCACCGGCGCCGATCCAGGGCAGTCCCGATTCACTCTGATGCACGACTACGATGACCACCTTAAGCTACATCATCGCATTCTTTCTCCCAGCCTCGGCGCCCCTGCTGCTTCAAAGTATCAGCCTTTAATGGAGTTGGAGGCCAAACAGCTGCTCTTTGATCTGTCCAACGCCATCCGGAAGACCCCGGTAATCAGCACCGATATCATCTATCCTCTACTGGAGCGCACCCAGTCTAGTGTTATCCTGGCACTGCATTATGGCATGCGCATTCCGCACTTCGAAGAGCCGATCTTGCACGAGGTCATTGACGCCCAAACACAGGTGACCCATCTCGCCGCCAACCCGGGCCTGCCCGATATCATCCCACCATTGCGCCATCTCCCGGCCTTCCTGTCCCCATGGAAGCGAGCTGCCGACAAGCTTTTCGCTGCCCAAGTCGACCTCTACATGCGTCTGTTCCGCCACGGCAGAGACTCGGCTGGCTGGAACGCCACGAAGCAGGCCATCTCGACTGCCGAGAAACACGCCCCCGCCGGCTCGCCGGTCCAGGATCTTGATCTGGCCTTCACTCTCGCAACTTCCATTCAAGGTGGAATGGAGACCTCCCCTCGCCAGCTGCTGTGGCTGTTCGTCGCCGGGCTGCATCAACCGTCCTTCATGGCCCGGGCTCATGCGGTCCTCGATGAAGTCGTCGGCCGGGACCGCCTCCCTCGCTTCTCCGATCGCTCTCAACTTACATACATCGATGCCGTAACCCACGAGCTGTTCCGCTGGCGACCTATCTCCCCGGGATCGATTCCTCGACGTGCCGAACAGGCTGACGAATTCAAGGGAGTCAAGATCGGCAAGGGCGTTACCGTCATGGCCAACGCATGGGCCATCAGTCGCGACGAAAAGGTCTTTGACCCGGCGCTCGGTGATCTCCAGGACTTCACGCCCGAGCGGTGGCTGCGACAGGACAGTGCTGGCGCAGAGGCCAAACTACGAACCGATCTCCCGCTGCCAGTCTTCGGACAGGGCCGACGAATCTGCCAGGGCAAGAGGGTCGCTACGGACGGAACCTTCATGCAGGTTGCTAACCTGCTGTGGGCGTTTGATGTCGAACTGGTTGACGGAGAAGCGGTCGATCCATGGGAAATGGTCGTGGTGGGTTTCATGACTATGCCCAAGGAGCTGAAATTCAAGCTGAAGCCACGAGGCGACTGGGTGTTGGATGTTATCCAGAGAGAATGGGACTCGGCCGAGAAGAGCTTGGATAAGGTGATGGGCACGACTCAGGATGTTGAGTAGATGCGTGCAGTTGGTTCCTGATGTTTTAGCTGCATCGCTCCAATGTGACTGTATATAGATATACGCTAATGGATAATAGTTCTGTGTTGTGATTGAATGTGTTGTGATTGAATGTGTGGTGATTTTAGCGTGCTGGGGTTATGAATGAAACCAATCGCTATGCCTTATTTTCACCAACTAGTACCATAGTAATTTCGTGCGGCAGAGGATGAGCAGATAGTTGTGCATAGGAACATTGTTAGCAGCTTTAATATGTCCTTCTCCATTGCCATTGTCTCTCGAGACAGGAAACGAGATATCGGCATCCGGGAGCCTTGGGTGTTGTGTTGGCGAGTGGTGGAGTTTTGGATGACATTTTTGGCTGCACATTTATGCTTGTCAATTTTTACACATGATATAATAGTCTACCGAGTATCTAGGTTGCACAAGAGGCACAAACGATCTTCTTGGCTCCAACCTGTCATGTCCCTTGGCTCATTGCGAATCAAAGTGGCTGGATATACTTTGATTATTACCAAACTATTCCTTCGGCCTTTCTTTCATCCCTCAGATCTCTGAAATTTCCTTTTATCATAGAAAACACCGGAACTCTTCTGCTTACTGAAAGCACCATGGAATGCGATACTGGATATTTATAAAGTCCTTCTGCATTGGTTATATCACAGTCTCTCACCCAGAGCGCTTCATCTCTTCTTTCACAACAACTCATACAACTTCAGCCGGACTTTTGCCAAAATGTCTAGAACCCAGACTGAAGACGACATGCACTCTAGATCGGGTATCTACCGATATCTAAACGATACTCGAGTCCAAGAAGCGGTGCTAACGGCTCGTAGCCAACTGAATGAGATGTTCATCGAGGCTGTCAATTCAGCGGTAGCCGTTTCTCACGTGAATATGACTCACATACTGGAGCAACATACCAAGTTCTATCCGGTACTGCAAAAGCTGTTCTTCGACTCAGCTATTAGAGCTACGCTGGTATCCATCGGTGTATCATCGGACGTCAGGGATGAATTCCTGATTCCAGAACACGGGGTAACTCTATTTGGCTTGAGCAAAGATCTGTCGCTATGGGAGAGAAAGCAATTGCTCTGTCTTGATGCTGACAGTGGTTATCATCTGAATTATCACAAATGGGGTGTCATGATCAAGCTTCTCAATAGAGCTATAGAGATCAAGCGAGATAATTCCGCGCCGAGGCTCGAGCGCTGTCCTGGGCTTGGATCCTGATCTTGTTATGAAGGTTTTCGACGATCCCAACGTGATGGAATTGAATGAAATCAGGGCCATGAAGACCATCAAGGACTTTGTTCCGGGATTTCCAGTCCCAGAAATACATGGCTGTTTTCACAAGCCAAGCAGCAATCGCCTTTTTGTTCTCATGTCTCGGGTTTCCGGCCGACCTTTGGACTCTGTATGGGAATCCCTGAACGAGACACAGAAAGCTTCAATTCACAACCAGTTGACCTCTATCCTGCATGATGTCAGATTAGTTCCCCACCCGGAGCACGATAATCATCATGCAGTCCTTTGCAGAGGCGACCCTTGTCGCTGCGACAATGCGAGAGGAAATATGCATTATCTTCTTCCTTTCCTCGCGGCGGCTCCTCTGCATCATGATCGTATCAGGACCTATCTGCTGATGAAATTTGCTATGACAGAGACTAATGGCAACCTTGATCCTCGAAAAGTTATGGTGATCTGTCAGGCCCTCAGGTGTCAATTACAGCCATCGTGGGCTGGCACATGTACGAATGGTTGGCCGCATACTGGGACCACGTAGAAACCTTCGTGGATCGTTTCCCCGAGGCCGACTGCAGTGACTGCCGACTGTACCTCCTGCGAGGTATCGATAATCCTGAAGAGGAGAGAATGCTGACCTAGGAAGCTGAGGGCCTCGCTGACCGAGGCACAATGGATTAAGTGAATAGATCGTTTTCTGAATAATATGGTGATCTCAAATATTCTAAACAAATATCAGTAAACATGATTGAGTGTAGAAAATCACAAACCACGAGAATAATAGAGTAGAGTAAGTCTGATTTGTAAAAGTTCACAGACCTTCTTTAGCCGCGCTGCAACCCGGTTGTCGTCTGCCAGCGATCTTCCGACTTTCCCCACGACCGCCTCTTGATTCCGTATTCGCAAGCACAGGAATAGAAACGCAACACCAGAGAGGATGGAATTTCCTGAGCTTCACATTCAACCTGCCCAGAGTTCTCACACCCA
This sequence comes from Aspergillus affinis, assembly GCF_023601865.1. Lineage (NCBI taxonomy): Eukaryota > Fungi > Ascomycota > Eurotiomycetes > Eurotiales > Aspergillaceae > Aspergillus > Aspergillus affinis. The sequence goes on along the minus strand of NW_026515903.1, from coordinate 61,620 downwards.
TACGGCAATATTGCTGCATGGTCGCGGCAGCAATGGCCCGGAATTCGCCGAAGAGCTTTTCTCATCTACCACCTCCAGAAACAAGACCCTGGCCGAATCTCTCCCAAGTTGGCGCTGGGTATTTCCAACTTCTCGCGAACGATGGGATTCCAGATTCCAGGAGGACTTGTGTGCTTGGTTCGAAGCCTACTCGTTGACGGACATCCAGGAACGACAGGAGTTGCAAGTCGACGGCTTGAGAGAGTCGGTCGCATATATCCTGGATCTCCTGAAAAGTGAGATTCACTTACTCGATGGCAAGACGAGCCACGTCTATCTCGGAGGCATGAGCCAGGGGATGGCGACCGCCTTGTGGACATTATTCTGTGCGACAGGACGCGTTCGAGGGCAGCTGGGAGGGTTCCTGGGCTTCTGCGGCTGGCTGCCTTTTGCTCACCAGTTGGAAGACCTGCTTGGACATCCAAACGAGGCCGAGCCACCGAGTCATCATCATAAGGGGTCTCAGGTTCAGTCGCTCGTGTCTCGTTTGTTCCCCGACAGCATCGGCAAACCCGAAGTGTCACAGGGAAACGAGTCCGGTGACACCTTCTTGCTCTCACCTCCCGTGTTTCTGAGTCACGGCACGGACGACGCGTGGGTGTCTGTGCAACTGGGTCGGCAGGCAGCTCGCATCTTACGGCAGATCTCGGTTGATGTGGAATGGTATGAGTTTGAGAGCGCCGAGGGCGATGGCCATTGGGTTAAGGAACCGGAGGGATTCGACCAGATGGTGGGATTTCTGGCGAGAACCATGCAGGAGCAGTCAGGGAGGGGTGATTATTGAATAACAAACGGAAGAGTAGCCAATGATTTAGAAGACAGTTGAAGAAATCGGAGTGTCTCTCGTTGATTGTAGGAGTGTGTACATACTCCGTACAGACTGTCTGCCTGCTGCCTGAGGTGTCGACCCGCATGAACTCCGCCCAAAAAAAGCAGCGGCGATTCTTCGCATCTCAACGAACTTCTTCACCGCACATCCTTCTTCTCCTTCCCATGCTCGACCACGTCTGTCTCTCCGACACGTCCCACTCGCTCGTCTTCCTCCCTTGCGCCGTCGACTGACTTCCCGTGATCCGCCATCTCGAGCTCATCCTCTCGTCCTCGCCGTCGTCCTGACCCTTACCATGTGCATACAATGAGTTTCTTTTCCCAATTCGGTGATCTGCCCACCATTCAGACCCGAAAGGCCCTTCTTCTGCTTGATTTTGAAAATGATTTCGTGCGAGAGTCCGGTGCTCTTTACGTTCCCAACACCTCCGACTTCCTCGAGAACCTGCCCCAGCTGGTCAGTGCCTTCCGTCGCAATGGCGTGATCGTTTGGGTGCGTTCCCACTACGAGTTGCGCCGACCGCTGGTCGGGATGGATTTGCAGAATCTGGTGGTGCTAGGTCGCGCGGAGGATGCGTCGAGGAAGGGATCGGTCTCCAGCGAGTCGTTGGACAATGAAAGCCTGGAACCGAAGGGTCCCGTCGACGAAGAAGCCTTTCTCTCCACCGAAACCCCTCAGTGCTGTCTCCCGCAGTCGGCGGGGGCACAGTTCCCGGCTCCCATTCTCGCCGCCATCGATTCCGACGACACGCTGATCGAGAAGTCCGACTACTCCGCCTTGCAGGACCAGGGCCTCATCCTGTCCCTGCGCACGCGCTTCGTCACCGAGTTGTACCTGTGCGGTTCCTTGTCCAACATCTCCGTCTATGCCACCGCCCTCGACGCCGTGCGACACGGCTTCTCCGTCACCCTGATCGAGGACTGCCTGGGGTTCCGGAACTTCCCCCGCCATGAGGAAGCGATGCGACGGATGGCGGATATTTTTGGAGCCAATGGCATTACTACGCAGGAACTTATTGAGGAACTGGATTGGCAGGAGACCGATGCGATCGCTCGCAAAGGTGAGCCCCGACCGGCACGGTCGGCAACTCCGTCCGGGATCGAGGGGGTCATGGACAGCCTCGACTTTCGTCGGACTCGTAAATTAGGCCCTCCGGAAGAGTCCCCGAGGCCGTCGGGCAAGAACAATTCGCGTCGTAACTTGGAGGATATTTTGGCGGAGTACTCAGACGACGAAGATGGAGATTTGCTGGAGCTGGTTAAACTGACGCGTGACAGTTCTCGCTACGCGCGAGCCGGATCGCAAGCAAGCCCGCCACAATCGACAGACAAGAGTTCGCGCCCGCGTGTGCGCCGTTCGAGACGTTCAGACCCGAAGACCGAGGCCGGTCCGCGCCCGGAGGCTCGACGAAGCGGCAAGCAATCGAAGCGGTCGCCCGGTTTCCTCAAACAGGGCGATCGGATCGGCGAGGGCGATTCTCGCATTATTTACGATCTCGATCTCGCCACTGATGCTTTCGAACAGATCCGCAATGAGGTCGCCTGGCAAAAGATGTATCACATGTCTGGACAGGTCCCGCGTCTTGTCGCTGTGCAAGGCCGTCCTCTAGACGATGGATCGATACCCATATATCGCCATCCTGCGGATGAATCGCCTCCGTTGCAGCCTTTCACACCCGCCGTGGATCGCATACGTGCCAATGTAGAACGGATACTAGGGCATCCCCTGAATCATGTTCTCATCCAGCTATACCGAGATGGACAAGATCGCATTTCCGAGCATTCGGACAAGACGCTGGATATTGTCCGCGGATCGTCTATTTGCAATGTCAGTCTCGGCGCTCAGCGGGTCATGGTTCTCCGGAACAAGTCTCAAACCAATGAAGCAGACTCAAGCCGGCTTTCCCAACGCGTACCAATGCCGCATGAATCACTATTCATACTTGGTGAACAGACCAATATGCGATGGCTCCATGGCATCCGACCCGATAAGCGTCCAGACACGGAGAGATCGATGGAAGAGCGCGCATACGGCGGAAAGCGCATTTCACTGACCTTCCGGCACATCGGCACCTTTTTGAACCCATCGGGCGACACCATTTGGGGCCAGGGTGCTATCTCGAAGGATCAGGAGCAGGCCAATCCCGTCATTCACGGTGATTCTGCCGAGACGGAACGGCTGATCCGCGCTTTTGGAGCTGAGAATCAGACCATCGAGTTCGACTGGCACGCCGTTTACGGCGGAGGGTTCGACGTCGTCAATTTTGTCACTACCTCAACGGTCAAGCTCGTTCTGGGCACGGACCTGGTGGCTAATCTCCGCGTTCTGATCTATCTCGGTGAACACGGCATTCGCTATGATATAGATGACGCGCAGGTGGGAAAGCAGAGAAACAAGGAGGTCTCCGAACAACCATTATACATCGGCGCCGATGGCATCGGAATCGCCGGCGATGTCCAGATCATGACCGAGCTCTCACAGCGTGTTTCCGAGCTGACCCGTCCCGGAGTCGAGATACTGCGCGGCGGCAGCCATCTGGCCGCGATCGACCAACTCCTCGCAAACTGGCGTGCGTACCGAGCCCAAGACCAACCCGACGTGCTCAAAGCGCTGGATATATGGGAAGATGTCCTAGACGCACAGGCCTATCTCAGTGGCGCCACATTAGGAATCGACGATTGCGCTTTCTGGCCTGTTCTGAGGGAGGTCATGCATGACAGTGAGCCGCTGTCCAATAAAGTCCACCCCAACTTGGCCCTCTATTATAACAAACTAGAGAAACGGGGCGTTGTCCGAAAGACACTAGACGAATTGAAATTGAAATGATCATTCTTGAATGTTTGAAACTGACTATGCTTGCTCGTTTATACCCACATACTTTTCTTGTCTCAGCGCACGTGATGGTGATTGCATTCATTGGATTTTTTTTTATATATTGACCTTAAGCATTGGATTATTTGATTTTATTTTTGCTCGCCTTACTGTGGGTTGATATCCTTTTCGGGGCGGATTTCTGTCTTTCCTTCTCTCTTTTTCTACTCAATATACATAATTCTGATGACTTAGATAGGATAGTCCTTGACTATTGTCCATATTAATGGAGTCTTCTTATTTGAATATGTTCAATTAACTACATTAGCTCAATCAATAAACACCCGACCCTACAAACACTCGCCCTCGAAATCCTCCGACGACAAGACATCCTTCAGCGCAACATCACTGCACACCACTGCCTTCAAAAACGCCTCCGCCACAACGGCTGCTCCCTCGGGGTTCGTGTGCGTATGATCATTGGGATAGTACCCATTCACGGTGTCCGATCCCAAGCTCTCATAACGAGCCGCCACATAGGCTCCATGGTCCACGTATTCCACGCCCGCGTTCTCGGCTGCCAGTTTCGCGTACCCGACAAACCGCGACGCCGAGTAGGAATACTCGCCCGTCTCCCAGACATTGTTCGGCGTTTGGCTCGACACGAGCACCTTGGCGCCCTTGTCGGTGAACGTCTTCGCCGCGTTCTGGATGTACGCCGGGAACGTGAGCACCGTCTCTTGCTTTCCGTCGTATGTCGTCTCGCACGTCTCTGTGCCCTCGCCCGGGCAGTCCGTCCGTCCGTTATCGGTCGACAGCGACCCGCCGTCGTTGTGTCCGAATTCGATCACCACGTAGTCGCCGGATTGGACTACTGAGGCGATATCGTCGAATCGGCCTTCGCGGGTGTATGAGCGTGCGCTGCGTCCGCCGATGGCTTTGTTGGTCACCGTGCCGGAGACGGAGTCGGTGATGTAGTCGCCCCAGCCTGGGTATGTTAGTCTGGTTTGAAGGGAGGCAGAAGATTTTGCGATGGGGAAGATAGAGGAGGGAGGATCGGAAGTGGGAGAGGGGAGATAGACATACCATCAATGGTGCCGCCGTTGGTCGACGCCATGGTAGAGTCTCCGGCCAGGTAGACCGTGGCGGCGAGAGCGCCGGGGAGGAGAGAAAGAGGGAGGATGAACGACCGCATCGTGGTATCAGATTATGTGTATTGCGGCTAGGTGGATAGCTTGAATGGTTTGAGAAAGTCGCAATTGATGTATAGAAAGATCGTCAGAACATGCTTTTTCACGCTCATATTTATACCCTTCCCTGGTCCCCTGCCTTCTGCACCCCAAGGTCAAATTACTTGGCAGGTACGTAGGAGATGCATCTACTCCCCCACAGGAGAACTGTAAGACGAAAAATAAATTAAAGCTCCAGAGACCTGAGCACGAACACGGAGTACACACATACAAGCTAGGCTAAGCTTGGGTAGAACGCTGCAGTAAACAACATCCTCTGCCAGTCAGCATACGTGGGATAATTCCCCGTCTCGGGCGATCGAGCACCGAGTGCGTCGAAACAAGCTGGCGCAGGGCCTCTTGGGATCTCGGACAAGCGGAGTTTCAGGCTTCAGCCACTTTGTCACAGCAGCTTCTCCGGACGGAAGAGACCCGCCATGGTGACACCGGCATTGACATTGACGTTGACACTGACAAGCGCCGCTAAAAATGGAATTGGAGACAACAATTAACCTAGTCAAGTAATCTGGGTGAATACTCCGTCAGGAAAGAAGAAAATCTCCGACGGATCTGGGACGGAGAAAAGGAAGCCAGTGGACGATCGAAGCCTTCAATGGGAAATGTTCAGGACTATCAATTTCGGTCAATGTGACTGCGACGTGATGGGCTTTTTCCTTCCCCGCATGGCGTATGCCGAATGGCTGGTTTTCTGTCTTGGGTTTTTCCACCTCTTGGGGCCGCCATGGCGGAGGGATTCCTATCCTGGCTCCGGGGAAAGGGAGGCGGAAATAGCTCGGGTTTGATGTTGACGATGTTGGTCAGGATGATGGGGATGATGTGAAGATGATGGGACTGAGCAGGGCTGTCCACTATTGCCAGTCACATGGCCATCCACGGCACGGCGCCTGATTCAGGCACCCACAGGAAACCCCATCCCATCGGATCTGCCGTTTTCTACTTCTTACTCACCTGGACCCAACATCACCTCCATCGATCTACGTCCTGACCTACCTGTACCTATTCCAACCTCAACCCGTCTCTAATCCACCACGGGACACGAGTCATGGCCAACCATGCCAAGTACCACCGCTGAAACACCCTTGTCCACGTCCAGACCGTCGCAACAATGCCTTGACCAGATCCCTATTCCACCGCCTGGAAATGATAATAAGTTTTAAAACGACTGTAAATAAAATAAATCTATTGGACTCACTGCTAAAGAAACATTTTGAATCCACCTTCTTCAACTTCAATGGCGAGGGCATCCCGCTGCCTCATACATACCTTAGGTATCAATAACACGCCATGTTTCCTACGCTCATGCGGATGGGACGAAATTCCTCAGGCTACAAATTTGCAGGTTGAGTTACAGTTATTTACTAACGTGGTATGTCGTGTCATACACGTCATATGAAGATAACTAGTTAGCAGGGATTGGCATTAGCCAGATACCTAGTTCCCCCTCATTAGTTACAATCCTTGTCTCTCTCACCTCGATCCGCATCTCTTCTTCAAGTTTTCGATCTAGCAAGGTGCCGACGCCATGCTAGGCCCCGCAGCAGACACGGTTCTATCAATTCCAGAGCTGTTGGAGGCAATTTTGCTCCACCTTGACATGTCCACCGTCCTGTTGTCGGCTCAGCGCGTAAACAAGCATTGGTTGGCAACTATCAGTGATTCTATTCGGCCCCAGCAGCTCCTTTATTTCAAGCCGATCCCATCCTCTAGACTACCTGCATGGGCCTACTCAACTCCCGAAAATCCCTGGTATCCCAGTACTACGAAATAAGAGACGTTATGGCTTTTCTAAATCCTTTGCTTTTCAAACATTTTTGGAAGCGTTTTCCTCGATTTAAGTCGTTGGGATTCTTTTCGCCGCGCTTATGCTTTTACAACCGATATGACCTGGTGGTCGGATGATCATAGTATTGCTGATTGGAGTGAAATGCCTGAAGATGTGGACTTGTCAATCGAGTCTCTACACCGTCAAAAAGCCTTTACTCGTGCCGGTGCCAGCTGGCGCCGAATGCTGGTGTCTCAGCCCCCTCCCCTAGCGCAAGGTCATACCTGGCATGACTACCCAGACAGAGATATCACCTTTTCGAAGGGCATTATCACCGAGACTCCAAGCCCTTCAACGTTGCTTCCAATCTCTCAGAGTGGTCTTCGCATGGGTTTACTTTATGACCTGATTCAGTACCACGCTGGACATCATGAGCAAAGCTCGCTCTATTTTCGGATTCTGTGGGGTCATCAGTGGCGTGAATATAGTGTTAACAAGCCACATGTCCGTACATCCAACGAGCTACTCAAAGAGATAGGGGTCGTTATTCAGTTTGTCCATAAATGTGATAGTAGATCCAGGGAGCCTGTGGATGTGAGAGCCTGGAACTCTGCGTTTAAGAGCGAGGATTTCCAACTCCCAGAACACGAGACTGTGGAGGCTTGGAGGGGAAGTTGGGACGATCCTGATGATTGACAAAGTTTATCTTGATATAGTAACTTGGTGCACTCATTCATGCCAGGTATTAGCAATTCAAATCAACTATATCTTTCTTCTCTTTGTATCTCTATTACCGTCGTATCATTCCCCCTCCGCGCTTGCAGATCTTTTCTAACCTTTTGCTAGAATTTACATAAGTGTAATATTTTAATTCTCCGGAATCCATTTCAAGAATCTTTTAGAATATGTAGAAAATTCACCTAGCTTGTGCAGACTCCAGCCATCGTAATCTTTCGGCTAGAAAATCCCGACCTTTTAAAGCTCAATCTAGATTAATAATGCCATGAATTACATGATAGATATAACAAGACTTGACGTTTATGCACGATGCGATATATTCAAGGACACGTCAAGGAGCTTGGGTGGAGATCAGAGCACGAGAAGTAAATAATCCGGCCAGACAGGACCCCGAAACAAACATCCAACCTAGGTATCAGTATGAAATATTCACTTCCGAAGAGTCAAAGGGATTAAAAGATTGGCTAGAAGAAAGTGATGTATCTGATAATTTAGGTAAACACGACATATTGGTCTCGAATGTTCGATAAAATGGAAGAGGTGGATGTCAAAATTAGAATTCAAAAACGTCCCATAGGTAGGAAATAGACGGTTCCAATGATTAAATCTTGTGGTCTACAAGCTATGCATATTAAGGAAAGAAAAAAGGAATTATACCAGTGAGCAGAGCGACACAAATAAAATCTAGATATAACGTTGTTAGACTATTGCAGAATACAAAAAGCAAAGAAATAAAACCAGAATGAAGTACACTGACGAGCAAGCAGTTGATAACAAAACAGAAAAGCAGCAAGCGAAAAGAAATCAAGCCAAATTAACAAAAGCAATCAAACAACGCATTTGCACAAATAGTAAATCATGGGGAAAGGACCCTGGGCCAAGGAGGCTCAACGCAGAATAATGAGAGACAAGAAGCCTTAAGGGCAGCGGATCGCGGGTAGGATACACTTTCTTCTCTGATATTCTTAAGCTTCGAGGGATCAAATTTATGTCCTCGGTTCTAGTTTGAGCTTGCTAAGTTCTATTCTGTGTTTTTCTATGATATATTCTTTTATTTGTAGGTAAATGGAGAGAGGTAGTATAAGCAGATGTACATCGAATCAAACACATTTGACCCATTCATAGTTTCTCAAACGTAGGCTTCCTCTTCTGAATCCCCGAAAGCAACGCATCAGACACATCCTTCGTCTGCAATGCGGCACTGTTCCAGACAGTCGTATACCGAAGGCCTATATTCATCAATTAGCCACTATCCGAAATGAAACGGGCACGAGGAAAGTCTTACCATCCTGAACCGAATGATCCCTCGACCAATTCAAAATCTCCTTCGTCCCCTGCACGGCGATGGGACTCTTCTCCGCCATCAATCGTGCCAGTGCTAATCCCGCCTCGACCGTCTTCTGTTTATTCTCATAGACAGAATTCACGAAACCGACCTTCTGCGCCTCCTCCGCCCCAAACACTCTTGCCGTCAACGCCACCTCCTTCACCCAGCCGTTATTCCCCACCACCTTGGGCAACCGACTCAACGTCCCAATATCAGCCGCGATTCCGATATCCACTTCCTTCACGGCGAACTTCGTGTTGCGCGCACAGATACGCACGTCTGTCGCTGTGCTGAGATCGATGGCTAGCCCCAGCGCGAAGCCATGCATGGCGCTGATCACGGGCTTTTCGCATCGTTCGACGGCGGTGATACAGTCTTGGAAGGAGCTGATGTGGCGACGCATGTGTGCCGCTTTTCGTGCAGAATCGGCTTCGTTGCTTGAGTCTGAGGAGAGCAGCCCTTGCGAGGCGGCGTGTACGTCAAGTCCGGCTGTGAAGGCTTTCTCGCCGGCGCCAGTGAGGAGGACGGCGCGAACGGAGGGGTCGTGGGAGAGTTGGTTGAAGAGCTGGGCTAGTTCGAGCCACATGCTGTGTTTTTGGTTAGTTGGTTTGAGATCCTGGATCCCTTGGGGCAAGGGGGTCAGAAAGATGGGTTGATGCGTACGCTTCGAAAAAAGCATTCAGCTTGTCGGGGCGGTTGATTTCCACATGCGCGACGTAGGCATGATCGGCGGGGAAGTGGACTTGGAAGTACTTGTAGGAGTAGTTGTCTGCCATGGTGGTTTGTTTTGTGTGAGAGTGTAGGTGGATGTAGGTAAGTGAAAGAAGATGAAGTTGGGGTTAAGTTGTCTCTTTAATTATCCAACGGCCGACGGACCTCGGCAATTGATAAGATTGAGTTTATCAGTCCTGCTGTGTCTGGAAGGTGGAGCGGGCGCGGCTGTGGGGTCTGGGGTCTGGATACAGGATTGAAGAGCTGAACGGGTTGATATTGATTTGCAGTTCCAGTTTATAGATCTCGAGGGTGTACAGTGCTAGAAAACTAATGCGCAAAGCAAGGATCCTTAGTTGTTGCGAAGTAACGTGGTCATTCACGTGCCTCGGCTCGGTTGTACATACGTACAGGATTAAAGATTAGTTATACCATATAAGATTGATTCTGATATCTCAAATCTATCCCTCCGGGCTGGGTTACACATCAGTATCGTTGAAGCCTTGATGGTCAACTATATATGCCCAATGAACGAACTATGCTCAAATCAGACGTACTGTGATACATAAATAGCAATGACGTCACCCTTGTACCTCAAGCGAGGAGCTTCATTTTGAATTGGAGCTCGGTCTAGCTACTCAAATTCTGGTTAATCTGAATTTCTACAGAATGGAATAGAAAGATATCAAAAGGAATGTAGCAATTGTTCGATTAATTAGATAAATTATACAAAGGAATGTAATCTCAGTTTCAAACACAACTCAGCCAGCTTAGTCAACTCAACAATCAAAACAATTCATAAAAAAAAAAAAACAGCAAAGGATCGTATTCTCATTCTCATAATTGTCAACTGACGATCAACTAGTCAAGTCATTTACTCGACCGTGATCTTCTTCGAAGACGGGGGCGTAGCCTTGGGAACAACCACAGACAGAATGCCGTTCTTCAGGCTGGCCTTGACCTTCTCCTGGTCGACATGGCTGGGGAAGGAGAAGGTGCGGTGGAATTCGCCAACAGAGCGCTCGCTGACCCAGAAGCGGGGCTTGCCCTCGGACTTGGAGACCTGTTTCTCGCCGGTCTGGGTGACTTCGGTGCTTTCACCCTGGGCGGGCTCGTTGTCACCCTCGCCGGCTTCGGGGGTGTGGTATTCGCGCTCAGAGCGGCCCTTGATCACGAGGGTCTGCGGGTCGGAGAATTCAATGTCGACGTCCTTCTGGGCGATACCGGGCAGTTCGCCGTCAAGGTGGTAGGCATCGGAGGATTCGCGGACGTCGAAACGAGGCGCGAAGGAGCGCACGGAGGTTTGGCTGCGAGAGGAGCGGTGGACGTCATAGTCGTCTAGGAGACGGAAGAGAGGACCGAAGTCGCTACCGGTAGGGATGGTTCGGAAGAGAGACATTTTGGATGTAGTAGGAAGAAGAAGTTTGTTCAAGTGAGACAGAATGGTTGCGATTGAGTGTTTGATGGAGAGGATTGCTTGTTATCCTGAGACTTGTAGTTGCTTTGTTGATGATGATGAGAACTTGTTGGACGGACCTCGAGGCCCTCTATATACCTGCGCGCCATGATTCCAGAATGTCCCAGCGGATTGAAGATGATGCCAGAGTAAATTGGATATCCAGGATTTCCCTGTTCCTGAAGGTGCTCGAATAATCAGGCAATGGACGCTGACAGGTTGGGGGAACCGTCCGGGGAAGACGGGAAAGTTCTCGGCCCTTCGACGCGATCAATGGAGACGCGGATGACTCAGCCGCCGTTGCTGTCACATGCAGCTAACTAGTGTCATGTGATTTACTAGCGCGGCGGATGACCCCTACTGAAGTGGTTAAGCTCAGAGGAATGGTGGAGTTCGATTCGAGCTGTACGAGGCCTAAGCCATAAGGAGAATGCAAATGAATGAAGTAATACTCTATCTAAAACGTAGCCTAGAGTACAGAGATACTTGAGTGCTTGGGTGTTTGAAGAGGATTGTAGCCTCTGCAAAATATGAGCCTCGGACGGATTAACGTTGTTCCCGGCCTCCGAGCTAATTATATCTCATCACCCACGAAGGTGCCATCCGACCTGTAACCTGCTAGTGTATTGGCATCGTTGATCCCGGGCAAACCAGGCAAACATCCAGTGATTTACAGGTTTAACTTGGATACAATTGTGGATGCGATGGCAGCAAAAGTACGCATGGGTATTTGCGAGAGGCTTTTACCGGCTCTGTTTGGATATTCTTCATATGTGGAGATCCAATGGTATACGAAGACGGGTCCGAATATGGATACTATCTCGTTGCCGCGTTAAAATATGTAATGACTCCATTTATAGCCGTCTAGTTACCAGGAAAAAGCTACGCCTCACGGAAGATACTTCATAATTAATTCCATTTCTACCGCTTTGGCTAGAGTTACGATTTCTCAAAAATCTCGCGCCTAGTATCAAGGGTATTCAATTGGCCGAGGGCTGCAAGTCCCCACACCTAGTCACCGGTGTCGCAAACGTAGTGATGGGCTCGATAGTACTGAAGTACGTATTTTAGGCCACCGCGAAGAGTCTGGCGCAATCAAGGAGCGACAGATCATCGTATCAGGTGGATTCCAAGCAAATGATCCCCGTTCTGACGTCCGTCCAAGTTGTGACCCGGTTGTCCATCTATCTTCCCTTAGTTGATTTATTGAGGCATCAAAGTCCAGAGTGTTCTTCGTCAGGTCAAATTTGGCGCAATGGTACGATGGTATGGTGTCTTCCAATTCCGAATGGGCGCGATTTTGCATAATTCCGATTTGGTGTTTGCAGCCCAATCACACAGGTCGGGTGCCGGATTCTACCTAGTCGTTGATAGATTTCGTCATTTCCAAACCCACCGAATGACCCAATCTCGATATGTCGGGTGGGAGAAGCGGAGAATTGCACGGAAGGTAAGGGGAAGCGTGAAGGAGGAGCGTATCTGACGCGCACGCCTTGCGACCGACAAATTATTCAGATTCCGATTCATCATCAGCCTGCATGACCTTATCATCGAGCTCCTATTGCCCAGAGAGTTAGCACACTCAAACCGAAGAAGGCGAACACAAAGGAGTGTGTGTCCATGGCGTCGCGCTGTGCTGTTCTGTGTTACCTTTCCAAGCCGATACTTTAGATTCTCAAGCTGGCTTTCCTTGATAACTAGGTGTCTGTCATCATCTAAGTCTTCGACAATGTAGTCGTGTCTTTCTTCGTCGTATTTTAGGATGATCGCCTTGACGGAGGGGTCGCATTCGATGAGAACTCCTGTGGTTTATTGGATCCGTTGTTAGTCGATTGGGGGTGGGTGAACGTTGGGGTGTAGCGTACCTCTGACTGCACGCGGCATAATGAATCCCTGGAGATACGGGCGTGTAGTGGCAGAAAGACGATACGTGTAAGGAGACGATTAGAGAAGGTTGGTGTGGATAGCGATGGAATTGCTGATATTCAGCTGGATGTTGAAAGGTGCGGAGATGAAGTTGATTCGCGACGGATGCCAAGGCCAGCAAGGCAGTGAGGCATTAAGGCAGAAACTTTATTGGCCTGGCTAGAGCAAGGGTGTTTAGATACAAAAAAGCCGAAAAACAAAACAAAAAAACAAAAAAATAAAATGGAGATTTCCGTTGGTACTGCTTCATAATGCTTAGAATCTAAGTTAACCTTGCAATGACAATACTACAGGGCTATATACGAATAAGAGCCGTGACAATCTCCAATCATCGGTCTAGTCTTCTCGATCTACACTCTCCAGATCTTCCCTCCTCTTCTCTTTATCATGGAAAGGTGTCCACCCTGTCCCAGCCTGAGCAGCCATTGCCACGAGCGTGACCACAACGCTTCCCAGAAGCAAAGCCTTCACAGACTGCTCGTAACTCTGGACAGCAACCGCGCGCTCCACACCAGTCAAGCTGCCCACCAACGCAGGGCTCCCGAGAAGCTTTCGGATGAGCTCATCGTTCCTCTCCAACCCATGGTCGGAAAAGCCGTTTTCCAAGCCTCGTTTCAGTTCCCGTTGGAAGAAGCCTCCACCGATTGCCGATCCGAAACTTCCCGCAAATCCTCTCGACATGCCGAGTAGCGCGGTTACGATATAATGCACGTCCGGGCGGGTGAGGTGGAGGAGATGCGATAGACTGTAATTCATCATCGCGCCGATGGAGAGACCGTTGAGGAAAGTGAAGAATATATAAGCAGCAGTAGGTGAATCGGGCGTGGAAAGCGCAGCCAAGGCGAGCTCTGACAGTCCGAAAAAAAGGAACGTGACAAGGCAAGAACTAGCTCAGTCAGTAAGGGAGAGTTTGGCCCGTGAATATAACAGAGTACAAAACTTAAAACTCACATATAGTAACTTCCAGTTTTACGAATATGGATCCATCCAACTAGGACGCCACCCAGTCCGAAACCTGCGTTCGTTGGTACCAGGATCAACCCGGCCGACGCCGGAGACCAGTTACGGACCACCAATGCGTACGTGGGTGAGAAGAAGAGAACAGACCAACGCGCCATCATTGATAGAAGGCCTGCTAAACATGTCAACAGAACACTTCTCATCTTGAGCAATTCAACCGGTATGATTGGCTCTGAGGCGAAATTGGCCTCTATCAGTAAGAACCCGCCAAAGACGATGGGAAACAGAATAATGGGTGTGATAGCAATTTCAGGTGACGCAAGGCTATACAGTAGCAGGAAGACGGATGATGCCTGTAATTCGTTAGTTTAAATCAGCCATTTCCGGGGGTTGGGCATACCAAAGCTAAGGCCCCAAGATAGTCCACCTTGGCTAATTTTTGTAGCAACGTACGGTCCCGAGACTGTGAACTGTCATCGCCAAGGCCATTCGGAATAGCGAAAAACTGGATCGGGCCTAGGATCAAAGCCAGAGGGGCTTGGATCCAGAATATCACACGCTGACCTGTCAGTCACGCCGACGACGATGGATAACGGTTTACTTCACTTACCCATCCATATGTCGGCGTCAGTATACCTGCAAGTACTGCACCAGTCGCGATACCTGTTGTCATTCCAACATTGATTAACCCATTGAAGAGACCTCTTCGTTTTTTGCTTGCCAGGTCCAGGGTCAATATGATCGCCGTAATCATAAGACCACCCCCTCCACATCCAGACACTGCGCGACCGAGAAGAAAGATCGTAAGGGTTTGCGCAACTGCGGTGATGAAGAGGCCAATAGCCAGAAGCACACAGGAGAAGAGAATGTATAACTGGGGCCTGAAGATCTGAGAGAGTCGACCCGCAACGGGAGTGACACTTGACACGGCAATCTAGGTCACGCCAGATCTATCAGCGTCCGATCCTCACGCTGAGATATAAGATAGGAAACGATATACCAGATAAGCCGAGTTGAACCAGGTTGTCTCCGAAAACGCATCTAGGTCTGCCGCAATATCCGACTGTGCCGTAGTCATCATCGACATGTTGGTAGCTATGAGGATGTTCAGTATTGAGTCCATCGCCTCGTGTTTAGATTATCATCAAAGCGTACTCTGGATAAACAACAGCAGACCCATTGATAAAACAATAATTGACCCTCTGACGTAGGAGACATGAATGCGACTTTCTTCTATCGCCGGAGACGCACGCGCAATGAGCGGCGTCTCCTCTGAGGGCGATTGTTCTCTAGATTGCTGGTCTTCAGCCATGATAAAAGGGTTGCGTATCCAAGATTTGTCGGATCAAAAGAGTCGGATCTTTTGGATCCATTGGGTAGACAAATGATGATGTGCGAGGAGGGGAATCCGGCGTGCTTGTTGCTCGGAGAAAATGGAAGCGGATGCCGGAATTAAGGGAAATAAACACGACGCATTTATAATCAGCGTTAAGATAAGGTAATCCACGCCAACCAGCCAGATCCACTTGGATCCTGTCGGATAGTATTATTATTGAGCTGTCAGATTATCATTGAGCTCGAAGTCTATTTACATTGATTTGCCACTCCTGCCAATTCATAACCCTTCTATCCTATCAAATAATGTGCGTTAATTATTCCGAAGGTTCCGCTGCGCTTGGATTCTGTCTCTGTAGAGTATGGCCCTGCACGTCACACGATGCACCGTTGGCAGAACACTCAACGCAGAGATCATAACCAGCGTCGTTACACTGCGCGCAGTTGAAACTATAATCGTAAGTAGGTATCTCGATATCACAGCTGTCGCAGCAGGTCTGGAAGTCCAAATTGATCACAGAGGGTTCCAATTCTGTTTCTTCTGCTTCCACATGTGTACCTGAGGCGTCAGCTAGGAGCTTCAGGATCTTTCCTAGCTTGTATTCACGGGAAATAGATAATGGAGTACGTCCGGCACAGGTTGGTGTCTCCATTGCAGTACTGCCGTGCTCGAGAAGGGTCTGTACTATGTTTTCTCGCCCCAAAAGGGTGGCAACAAACAGAGGAGTCCGCTGGTACTGGTCCTGCGTGTCTACGAAGGCACCGTATTTCAACCAGAGCTGTACCGTAGACACGGGCTCCTCATGTACTGCCGATGCTAAGGCCGTTTGGCCATTGAGTCCCTTACCGTCTATATGAGCCCCGTACCCTCTCAGGATCTCAATAGTTGAGATGTGCCCTCTCTCTGCTGCCCAGGTCAATGGAGTGTTTCCCTCATCTGTTGCAGAGTTAGGGTTTGCTCCCCTCTCGAGGAGAAGTCTGACTGTGGCATCGTGGGCAAACATTGTTGCCCACGATAAAGGGGTTCGACCACGGCTCGTTGCGGCGTCCACGTCAGCACCACGATCTAGGAGAAAGCGAATGACCGACTCCTGGCCACTCTGTGCTGCAAAAGACAGTGGAGTTCGCCCGTGTATATCTGTGGGGTCTAAGTCCGCACCGTTCTCTAGAAGAAGCTTGACTACAGACAAAGTCCCACGTTCGGCAGCGTAGAACAGCGGAGTGCGCTGAAAGCCGGCGTTCTTCAGGCTCGGTCGAGCGCCTTTCTCGAGTAGAAGCTTGGCGATTGGTTCGTGACCCCGCTCTACTGTGAAAAAGAGAGGCGTTTGGCCGTCTTCATCTTCCGAGTCCATATTGACGCCTTTTTCTAATAGGAATTTGACAATTTCTATGTGGCCATTTTGCGCGGCCCACGAGAGCGGCGTCCGACCGGTCTCATTGCGAGCATCAGGATCGTAGTTTTGTTCCACTAAGAATTTGTTTATGGATAAGTGACCACACATTGCCGATAAAAATAATGGCGAGTTGGACTTGTTATGGGTTTCGGCGACCTTGTCAGCTCCTTCAACCAGTAACCTCCGAATGGTCTCTTCTCGGCCCCGGATTGCAGCCCATGTCAGTGCCGCGGCTTGAAAGTGATTGACATGGTGTCGATAGAGGAAGCTATTGAAATTTTGATAAAGATGGCGGTTGGTCCGAACGATCGCGTTGATGTCTCGCTCTAGATTCAGCTCCTCCAAGATAGCCTGCAGCAGTTCATTGGGGAGCTTGAGGAGCGCCATCGTAGGAAGCCGAAAGAAAGAGGGTGGAACCTGCTACTCTAGATCAGTGCGATGGCTTGTTGACCGTGAAAGAGATTGACGATGCAGCTGTGTTTTGTAGCCGTCGAAGTGACAGCCAGTGAGTCAGTCAGCCTTGCCAAAAACCGCATTGGGGGCGAGGCATCAAGGCATCAAGATGTGCTTTTGGCCTGAGGCAGAAATCTGACCCATCGGGATGTTCGGAATAGCGTCTTATTCCGGCCTGCCTCAATCTGGGTCAGTCCAATGAATCCACCCACGAGTTTCCCTTTTATGCGGACGTATCTCCATAAATATGGCTTTGCGCCCGGCTCATTATCTTCTCTCAAGCTGCAGGATCAGTTTCAATTCCTCGTTCTTGAAGATAACCCCGATAACTTAACCATCATGTCGATCTCGGTCCTGGACTCACGCATCTTTCGAAACCTCTTCGGCACCGAAGAGATTCGTGACATTTTCACCGACGAAGCATATGTGAAATTCCTCGTCCAGACTGAGGCCGCTTTGGCTCGCGCAGAGTCGAAAGTTGGTGTTATCCCGGCGGATGTTGGAGATGCGATCACGGAGGCGCTGGGAAACGTCAAGCTCGAGTATGTCATGAAATGTGAACGACCGATCGGTTTAATTCCAGAGGCTAACGGAATTAGATAGTTTTGATAGACTTGCGCGAGAAACGGAAATTGTTGGATACCCTGTTCTACCGTTGGTGATGCAATTGGTGGAGAACACTCCCGAGGAGATCGCGAAGTATATCCACTGGGGTGCCACGACTCAGGATATCATGGACGATGCGAGTATTCTTCAAATCAAGAAGGCTGTGCAGTTGGTGAAGCGGGATCTGGACACCTTGATTGGCATCTTGCAGACATTGTCTGAGAAGCATCGCGATACGTAAGTCGCTTCTTTCTCTGGCTCTAGAAGGGTTTCCTAACAATTCTAATCTCACGGTTTCTAGCCCCATGGCCGGTCGTACACACTTGCAACATGCTCTCCCCTGTACCTTTGGATACAAGTGTGCCGTATATCTATCCAGCATCATAAGACATCGAGAACGGCTATCCGAGATCGAGCAAAGGTGCTTCTTGGTGCAATTCGGCGGCGCGGCAGGAACTCTCGCTTCGCTGGGTAGTGACGACACTGGTATTCGCGTGCGCGCACAGTTAGCGAAGGAGCTGGACCTGCAAGATCCGATGATAACGTGGCATGTGGCACGCGATAATATTGCAGAGATTCTGAATTTCCTCGCCCTCATAGGTGGCACACTCGGCAAGATTGCTCTGGATATTATTGTCATGTCGTCGAACGAGCTAGATGAGGTGTCTGAGCCTTTCGTACCTCATCGCGGTGCTTCATCGACCATGCCACAGAAGCGAAACCCAATTTCTAGTGAGGTCATTCTGGCGGCGTCTAAGCTGCTGCGGGCTAATGCGTCCTTGGGACTGGATTCGATGGTCGTCGATTTTGAGCGTGCGTCGGGACCGTGGCATCTGGAGTGGGTTGCCATTCCGGAGTCCTTTACGTACGTGGTAGGAGCTTTGCATCAGACGAACTTCGCTCTGCAAGGGCTATGTGTGAAGGAAGGCTCCATGAAGATGAATCTCCTTTCAACTGGAGGGTTGATTGTTGGCGAGGCTGTCATGATGGGCCTGGCACCATTTGTTGGTCGACAGCGGGCACATTATGTGGTGTATGAGGCATGCAAGTCGGCTATTGAACATGGTAAGATTCTGCTGGATGTTCTGAAGGAAAACGCAGAGGTAACAGTGCACTTGGATGAGCAGAGATTGGCGCAGCTATGTGATCCTTTGAACTATTTGGGCTCGGGTCAATTGATGGTGGATGATGTTCTGAAAAAGGCCACAGGGGTCAAGGGATCTTTAAATTAGAACACGAATCGACAGGCCTAGATAGATAATGAGATGATTTTATTGTTCACTTTGAATCTCTGTTCTATACTCGTTCTAGATTGTACCGCGCATGACTAAATGAGGAGACAATGAGCGAAAGACATCTGGGCGATGAGTAGTTTACATTATAGACTCCGATAAACTACTTAGATAAAGCGATAGAGGTCACATTTCAAGCTTGAGTCATTGACACAAGCTTTGGTCAGAGCCGTCTCGCTTGGAATAAGACAATTTACCGCTAATATATAGGAATAGAACGCTATCCCCCACACCGGTCTTCCACTCCTCGGATTAAGCCCCAATTCCGGTCCCCAGAGATTTCATACCCCGGATCAGCCAATGCGTCTGTACCCCAGACGCTGACATGTGTCAAATGCAGTATAAAAGTTTCAGCTCCCATCTGGGGAACTGTTACTCGAACTCGTTTTCCATACTTTCATACTTTGACATCCCCTTGTCAGAA
Organism: Aspergillus affinis; assembly: GCF_023601865.1. Classification (NCBI taxonomy): domain Eukaryota; kingdom Fungi; phylum Ascomycota; class Eurotiomycetes; order Eurotiales; family Aspergillaceae; genus Aspergillus; species Aspergillus affinis. The sequence goes on along the minus strand of NW_026515903.1, from coordinate 42,307 downwards.
TGGCATCATCGGCGTTCATGGGCCTTCGAGGAAGTGCCCTGACTCTGGCACAGTTGATCGTGGTTGTCTGTCCTGCCTTTATCTTGTTTGGTTACAACCAGTCCAATTTGGGCGGTCTTGTGTCTGTGTCAGATTTTGTTCAACATTTCCCGAGAATCGACACGAAGACGACGGAGGGGGACCAGAAAAGCTCAAATGCTACAATCCAAGGAGTGGTCGTGGCGACTTTCACGTTAGGGGCTCTGATCGGATGCTTGTCGTGTTCATACACAGCCGACAGGTTTGGCCGTCGTTTGGTCATTTTTGCTGGTGCTATACTCACGGTCGTTGGCGAGGTCTTGGAGGCATCTGCATTTCAGCTGGCCCAGCTGATTGTTGGTCGAACGATCTTGGGTGCCGGTGTGGGCATGCTCAGCGGCACAGTGCCAACCTGGCAGAGCGAGTGTTCCAGCTCGAAGAGTCGCGGAAAACACGTTGTTCTGGATGGACTCTTCATCTCGCTGGGTTATGTTCTACAAGCTTGGATCAACTTAGGATTCTACCAGATCAAGACCGGACCGGCGTCATGGCGAGCACCAATTGCAATTCCGATCTTCTTTTCCCTTGTACTCGGCGTTGCTATCCTCTTCATGCCCGAGTCGCCCCGATGGCTCATCCAACAAGGCCGCAAACACGAAGCACAAAATACCCTCGCCGCGTTGAAAGACCTCCCTGAAAACGACCCCACGATCCATACAGAAGTGTCAACTATGGAGATCTCTTTGGAGCAGACGGGCAAGACGGCATCCTTAGGAGACCTGCTGAAAATGGGAGAGGATAGGCTCCTCTACCGGTTTGGCCTTTGCATCCTCTTGCAATTCTACCAGCAAATGTCCGGCGGAAACTTGATCTCAGTATATTCAACGGCTATATTCGAAGACGGCCTGGAAATGGGGTCTCAAACATCTCGAATTCTGTCGGGGGGGACGTTAACGTGGAAGTTTCTGTCATGCTTTGTCGCCTTCTTCACCATTGATCGATTTGGTCGCCGATTCGTCTTGATGGTTAGTGGCACTGGTATGGCAACTTGCATGATGGGACTAGCTATTGCGACCTCATTCCCGCATTCCAACTATGCGGCTTCTGTCGTTAGTGTCTTGTTCGTGTTTCTGTTCAACTTTTTCATTCCCATCGGATTCCTTGGTGCGAACTTCTTGTATTGCACTGAAGTCGCTCCGACGCGACTGAGAGTTGCTATGGCTAGTATCTCGACTGCCAACCATTGGCTGTGGTGAGCTTTTAGCAGTTCAGTTCCTCATTACCATCATAGATATTAACCGCGTTGCAGGAATTTTGCTGTGACCATGATCACACCCGTGGCAATCGACACTATCGGATATCAGTACTATCTTGTCTTTACGTGCGTTGGACTCTGCATTCCTCTTTCTGTGTACTTCTTTTACCCAGAGGTAAGTTTTGTTCCCTTTCTGCCCTTGAATCATCCGCTAACATGAAGTAGACAATGGGTCGAAGTCTCGAAGAGATTGATTTGGTATTTCGTAAAAGTCCGTCGGTGTTTTCAACAGTGCAGTATGCGAAGAAGAACTCTCACCTCACAGTGGAAGACAGCTTCGTGGAGGAAAAAGCGAAAATCAAGCATGAGGAGAATGTTTAGGGGCTATAAATAAATGGGCGGTGGGACAACTGAACAGAATATGACGGTTTATCTAAAGTGGTATGAGAGGAGACATATAGTGCTTATACAGTAAAATAAGGTCATTCCGATGAGTGCTCAGCGAGGCCCTAGTACTCCGTAAGATAGAGACGAGGAATGGTTGAGATGTATGATGTCAACACCTCAGGATCATGCCACGGCCTGAGGCCAGCCGGAATAGTCGGCTATTCCGGGCTCCGCACAACTGTGACCCACATCCCAAACTGGACTAGCGCAGTCCTCTTCCTCCACACCGGGCGGCGATGATCTATTCTCGTCGGAAACAGAACTTGTTCCGTCTGCATTGCAGCATCCATGTCAATCTGCACAGTCATCGATGGCCGACCATGACAGGGAGACGGTCAGCTCAGGTTTGGTGAGTGGAGAATATGCAAGGTGGTGGAATGAAGATGGAAACTAACTCGACTGTGCCTGCCACAGCGATCGTTGTCGGATGTAAGAGCAATGCATCTTTTGGTCATCGGACTCGAATTCTAACTAGAGTAGTAAGAGGATCAAGTGCGATGGACGTCAGCCTAAGGTAATTATATCTCTCTCCTCGCCAGTCAAGCTGTCTATCTTGCTAATTAGCCAGTGTGGAAAATGCGAGAGAGCTGGGAGCGAGTGTTCTGTGTCCGTTCAGCTGAGAAGACGGACTACTCCTCGGGGGTATGACGACTTTTTGGCCCGCAACGTGCTGCATATACTGAGCAATGTACAGCTACATAGAACCCACGCATGAGGTCATTCAAGAACTTCATCGAGAGCTAGAGACAGCACGCAACCAGCTACAACTCGCCGCTATCCGTGAACGTGAGCTTGATGCCACCATTGCTTCCCAGGCCGAGGAAATCGAAAGGCTAAAGGAGCTCAGCGGAGCACCTCGAAGCAACAGTGGACTAGCTGGACAGGGAGAAGACCGTAACTCAAATTCAACTGCCGGACCCGTGGTGGGACATCTCGGACGACTGGTTCTAGGGGAGGACAATGCCGAATTCTTTGCGGGCTCTACCACCGGGGTTCATTTCATCCTGTCAGCACAGCAACAATACCAAGCTGCATTTACGTCGCGTGAATACTTCCCAGAATGCCTGTTTCGACTTCATGTGCTTCAGCCTACTCATATACGTGGTGCCTCAACCGGGGATATTTTCCCGGATGGAAGAGCTGGTGATGTATTTGGCTCTGTTGCAAATGGCTATAAGGCACAATGCGACTACATTCGCAATCTTGGGGCGCCTGCTATTCGTGGGATATTTGAGAGGTATCTACAGAATTGGGGATCTTTGTACCCTGTTTTGCTATCAAAGCAATTCTTCGAAACCCTGGAGGATGTGATGACCAATTCGTCACTCTTGTTAGTTGATCGACGGCGAACCGTGCCATTTTTACTCCAAGTTTATGCTTTGATGGCAATCGACTGTGGAAAGGGTGGCAATAGTTCATGTCTAAGCCCTGCTCACTCATTGGACTACAATAACATTATGAGCAGCTTGTATACTCGCATGCCCTGCCGTGGAGATCTTCCCAGTCTACAGGCTATCATTATCTATCTGCTTTATCTCCGAACAACTTCGCAACACTCGCTAGCGATTAGGGTCTGTGGGACAGCGGTCAGATTGGGCCAATCACTGGGACTACATCGCCACTCGAGACGCTTTAAACACCCGCCTGGTGAAGCCGAACTGCGGAAGCGCCTATGGTGGGCCGTGTTTGCTCTTGATATGTATGGATCTGCCCTTCAAGTCGCTGTTATCTTGTGAATTCTAACTATTGTGGCAGACATTCGAGCACCATATATGGACTTCCCAGGACTGTCCAGTTAGCAGACACTGACACTGATCTCCCAATCAACACGGATTACGACGACCTATACTGCGATCAACTTTCTTACCCCCTACCCGGCGAAACCACCACTGTTGAGCCCTTTCTTCATCACGTCCTTGTGACCCAAATTCTCTCTCGGTGCCTCGAGCAGATGTATACTACTACAAATCGTCGTGGCGGCGTTGCAAAAGTCCATCGACTTCAACGAGAGATAGAGGTGTGGAAGCAGAATGTCCAGTCGGCCTTACCTGGCCTAGCACTCATTCAGCAGGAAATCGACACCAAGCGCGATAACATTCATAATAGCAACAACAGCGCAATCCTGCCATCGCAGTATCTCGATTTTAGCTCACTATGGCTTTTCATGTTGGGTGAACTCACCGTCATATTAATACACCGCCCCGCTTTGACCTTTGGACCCCAGGAGCCGCAGTTTGTTGACAGCCTACAATCATGCGTGGAGTCGGCAACGAATCTAATATTGGCATTCGAGTATGCACAGTCGGAATACCCAATCACACGCTTGTGGCCGCTGGGATATCATATCATCTTCCAAAGTGGGCTGACGCTCTTGTACGATCGGTGGTTCGAGGACCTCCCCCGATCGTCTCGAGCTGCAAAAAATGTGCCTAACCTGGCGCCTCTCATCTGCACCACCGTTAACGTTCTATCAAAACATGCAACGTTCCTAGATGAAGCAATGGTGTCGGGGGCCACGAATGTTTCATCTGCAACAGAAACTATGCGAACACTCCGACAAACAGCTTCGTACCTCCACCGTCTGTTCACCCAAACCATCGACAAGGAGTCTCAATTCATCGGTCACAACCATATTCCAGGTATCACGGCGGAATCACCAAATGAGATTAGGTCGGCTCTTCCAGACCTTGACATACTCGAAAGCATGGAACGGCCAACCCTCCCCGAATACGCCGCGTCGATGTGGCCACCGCTGTCCATCGATGAGATAAACCAGATGGAAGTGTTTGAATTTACAGATTCCTTCCTGATACCATGAGATAGTTAAGTTGAAGTTCCGGGTTATAAAATCTCTTATAACGGAGAGTTGCTGAATCATGTTTGGCGCTGTTGCCAGAAGCTCCTAGAACAAAGGAGTAGGCTTGAGAAGATGGAGATACATAAAGAGCATGCAGAGCCCATATACGAGCGTGGATCTATCTTCGGGCAATCAACCGCTGCGGGACATCGGGATTGAGTGTTGTCGCCACGCTAAACCTTTCAACCCTTGGGTCAGCAACTACATATCAGTGCAGCTTCTGAAAAGCAAGGCCCAAGAAACCCTTCAAACAATGCCGTTGGCTATCCTAGATCTTCCTAATCAGCTGCTTTACCTTATTGTTGAGTTCGCATTAACGTACCGGGACTCGCCAGTTTCACCTAGCGACCGACGAAATCTCTCTGTACAACGCATCTACTGGCGCGAGGGGCCTTGGGACCCCTGTTCAGGCCCATACCGCGGCGCGCCCCACCACGTCAAGTACAATTAAAGTCAGGAAACACTTAACCATAACTGGAAATCTGCTCCTCGCACTCTGCGTCTTGTCAATCGAAAGCTGGCTGAAATTGAGCGACGGAGATTCTCCAAATCAAGCAATTATGCCCTGGACGTCATGCTCGTCAACGAAACAGAACTTTGGCCAACATGGACTTCTCTCACACCTCCATGTGAAAATGTCAACAAACTGGAAGCGACTTTTCGCATCATTGGTACCGGCCCAACATCAGATGTGCGCAAGTTCTTTCTTCCTTGCGTCATTGGTGGGCCCTCAATTGTCTGGTGTTTCTTTTATCTGTTCGAGAGATTTCTCCAATATGGCCCTCTTGCGGAAAATCCGGAATTTAACCCACCAGTCTCCGATAGACACCCGTTTACTATCAATGAGTTGACGCTCAACGTTGAGACTCCGAATGGTATGATATTCTCCCCGAGGATGAGTTATGAAAACTGGTTGGACATCCGCGATGATGATCACCCTTACACCCCATATATATGGGATCCTAAAATGGTCGAAAAACCTATGATGCGACCTGCATGGTTGGTCAGTTTGATAAGCGATTATATCGGGTATGCACTGGACATGGAAGACCGTTTCCTGAAGAAGTTTGGACATATCTTGCACAAATGCATTGGGACTGTCCGGATCTGTTTGGATAGGTCTCTGGTCAAAGTCCACGCTGTCGACCGTCGCCTGAAGGAGTATGTCGATAAAGAAAGACTCGAGGCTACTGGGACCCTATCTGGGATCATAGCCGCACCGGCGTTCGAAGCAGATGTATTGAACATTTATGAAAAAAAGGAAGAAAGCTGGGTTGCCGGTGATTTATTGAAAGTTTATCGATGCATGCCTACGCCGCTAGATGGATATTCTATACAGCGGAAATTATTTTTGATTTTGGTAGGGCCCTATGCTCAACCTGTAGCGTAAACCTACACAAAGAGCCGCAGAAAAGATAACGTGGCACCATGTGCATAAAATTGAACCCTTGCTAGACCACTCCTTCAATTTTTCGGAAGCCTAGCTACCACGCACCCTACTGACAAAGGATGGGTGCGGCCCAAGCAACCGTCACTGTACTTTTCCATTACTACTAGTCAATATACCTTCAAGGGTAGCTCATCCTCCCACTCCTTTGCAGACATCGCGGCCCGGCCAAGGCTTTAATTGTAGCGGGTAATTAACCCTATAAGAAGCTATCTAAACGAGAGACTGGCTATCTATTCAATAATAATGATCTGCCAGATCCCTTAAAAATACTAGTTAAAATCAGAAGTTATATTTATATTTAGAGTATTTAAAGTAAAGCTCTAAAGGATCACGGAACTTACCACGTTAAAAAGTTGCCTTGTACTTTTGGACAATGATTTATTGAAAAATCTTGAAGAGTTTAATCGTAAGTTCAGTCTGGTAACAGTGAGAGATTTAGAATGATAACTTTCCGTGAGATTCCGGCCTACCAAATGTGGAGTATCGGTTGTATATGATAATCAGTTATGGGTAGACATTGACATGATGATACCTCCCATAGGCCTGGGGCAAATTTACTCCTACTCCCATGAGTCCCGCTAAGTTTATTATTTTGCATTACTTTGCATAACTTTACATAGTTTTCCCGAATTGGATAGATAAAATGATGACTTCTCTAGATTTTTTAAATACTTGTACTGTTTACAGTCCCGTGGGAAGTCCCATACTCCTAAAGGGGGGGACGTAGGGCTGGAAGTCTCGTGGGAAATGTCAATATCTAATTATGGGAGGGCACGGCCCGTGGACTTAGCAACCTTGTTTAGAAATTAGAAGGATGATAGCTCAACAACATTAATGCTTATGTAAGTTCATGCTCTAGATTAATATTATGGTGATTCGTCTTTTTTAATGACTCTCAGAATGAAACTTTTTCAATCTGCTTTCAAGGTTCGCAAACGACCGCACTAATTTAGGAATCTGTGTAAAGCTTTTACGGTATTGCTTTTTTTGAGAACCTGTTATAACTGGGGAACGAATTTTCTTCTGTGACCGACTTCCCGGATCTTTCCAAGCTGTTTTACACGATATGGTATTATTACGCTTTGTCCGGCTCACGGCTCGATGTCTTGCTGTTGCGGTCATCGGCATTGGAGCAGTTTGTTTCGCGGTAAATAGTTCTCCTGGTCGTGACACGGCAGAAGAAGTAAAAGAATAATTCCGGGTTTTATCTAAGCACCCTGTTCCCGAAAACTGGACGGGAAGAACTTGGCAGATTCGGAACGATTATCCTGTTCTCCCTGAACAACCTTCAATTCAGGGAGAAGAACGAGAAACCGACCTACCGGTTGCTCTAGGCCCCGAGCTTCCTATACCAGGTCGAGGATTGCAGGAGGCTCTGTGGCTATGTGTCTTTAAGGTAGGGAAGAGGAAGTCCTCTTATTGAAGACTGACTGAAATACTTCCTCAGATACTCTTGATCAATGTTACAGATGGGGAATTCCCGAACCTGAAAGGCTCGCCGTCCATGAGTGCTGTGAGTAAATCCTGATAACATACTAAGAGGTCACATTTACAAAGCTTAATGGTCAGGTTATTGCTCGCGATCCTAAAAACCCGAAAACTTAAAGAGCTTCCCCGATAATAAGAGACCAAACCACCTCTGAAGTACGATTGCTGCAAGTGGATTTCGCAGTCTGAGATGATAGAGCTCCGATCGGCTGGGTCTTTGGCACTTTCATATATAATAGTGAGTAGAGTGAAAAGAATATAAGTTATTTAAAACCCTGTTGAGTTAAAGCGTTTGCCGCTCAAAAGAGACCAAGGCGTGGGATCGTATTATCCCTGTTGGTATCATATAGGGAAATAACCCAGAACTGGACCAAGCTGCCTTTGAGAGGGGAGGCAAAGCAGTAGAGTCGTGGATAAACCCAGAAGCGGAAGATTTGCGAATCCTCTTAAAAGGAATGCGACCCAGTTGGGGGTGGAATGGTCGGACGAATGGACCCGGTGCGAGTTTTGCTCTCTGCCCTCCATAGAGGTTTCGTGTCCTAACCAATTACAGCGGATAATTTCATATCGGCTTGTGCGTCCTGTCACTCTACCTCGCAACTTGGCGGAAATGACCAGGACATCATGACCCCGCCAGTGCGTAAGCTAGGCGATGGTACGCGCACCCCTAAAGACGACAAGGAAACCATGAAGTGGTAAGGCTCTGCAACATGCCCATCCCTATTCCGATCTATTTTTTTTTTGGCCTGACCATGCGCCCTTCACGGCACTAGGTTCGACAATATACCATTTGGTCAGCCTTTTACGCCCGGCACTCCACCCGGCGACTACTTTCTCCAGTTGATGATTGGATTCCATAACTAACACCACTGGAAGTTGTCCCAAGAGGGAAGACCTGGGGGATTGACGGATAGAGTAAAATATACTTTCCGTGGAGAAGCGCGAGGGTCTCAGAAATGGACCGGATATGCACTATGATCCTCCAGAGTCAGTTAACGAGACTCGGTAGCTAACCATCAAGAAAAAAACAGATTAATAACTCAGATTAGCTAATTGACCAGTCCGACTGCTCAGGTGTGCAAATATGGCTTGAAAAAATTCTACCTAATCCAGAACTTCACATGTAGTCGCGATAGCAAGACATTGTTAGGTTGCGAATGCTCTTCGCTTCCAATCCCTTGCCTTAGATCGGAGTACGTTTGTCGAAATGGTGGGTACCAATGCTCGAGTACAATGATGATCTCGTTACCACACCCGATAAAATTAGTTCGCTGCAGTCTTGCTAGACGCAAGAGGCGTGGGAAACAAATAGTAGGCTATCCAACCAACGAAGTACCGGCGGAGATCCGCCATTTAGATAGTCACAATTGTCCTGAGGGCCTTCATCGGGGCCATAATGATACGTCTGGATTCGTGTATGATCTGAGGACATCCCTTCAGCCACCCAAAGATGGAGTCCAAGTTTTTGAGCGGAGTTTTGGGGACATGAAACAACGTTGCTATTGGTGCCCGCAGATGATCTGGGTAATGAGAAGGCTAGAGTTTGGTGTTCTCATCGGTGGCCGCCAACCTTCGAATCATTGAGCATGCTGGCGCATAAATAAGACCTGCGCTTATTTATTTAAATGAGGGGTACATAAAACTGAAAATTTCAATGCATGTAAGATGTGTTTGGATGGGTATGTGGGCTTGCTTAGTTCTCATATCCAATTCGGCCGCTATGTTTCCACGTATGGAAACTCTGGCAATTTCTCCTGGGAGATAATAGATAGCCAACAATCGCTCACACCTGATTTCTCCATTCACGGCAAGTAATTAACCCCAATCAATGGGGAAGCATATTTGTGTTATAACCCCCTGGCGTATGCTTCGGGGCTAGGAAGTATTCCCTGCGACCCCTGCACTGGACAGCAGACTAAATTTTTAGAAACGTCGCCACAGCTTCATTATTACAACACCCAATCATAGCAACCCTGAGTCTACCTCTGAAATGATAGTAGCGTAAAATCTGTAAACTAATTGCCGTTAGTAGATGCGAAAGGAAGATTAGCAAGCACTAGGTTTCATAGTTAGTATATCCAGGCAACGAAATTCGTTGCCCACCCAGCCCCTATGAATGTTGGGGAACTGCCCATACATTGATCATTTTTGCATAAACAAACTAAAGCATGAATATCCAGAAGAAAAAGAAAATTACTTAGTATTCTATGGTCAGAGAGTGATTTCGCGTGTTACGAGCAAATTAAGTTCATGATCAACAAATTCATATTCCGGAATACAAAGAGTGAATGAGGTCAGAGTAGATACAAATGCAAACAATGAGCTCATACCCATTATTCGCTGTTTTCTTAGACATGCCACGTGTACTTCATCGTTGCCGCCCTTCACCGAGACGTCTGGTATGCTGTGAGCATTAAAAGGTCAGACGAGCCCTCTACTAAATCGCAATATAGTTTGGCAAAGAGCGTGTTTTATGACTTACTAAGAGACGATGATTGTATTTCAGGCAAATGATAGCCTGAGGTTTGTTTCCAGAAGCCTAAAAGATTGGCGCTTTCTCTGCAGCAGCCTTGGCCTCTTCCTCCTCCTCTTGAAGAGGGAAGTCGCAATCAGAGACGCCACCACAGCAGTTGCGAAAGCCAGACAAATGCTCAGAGATTGAGCTGGCAAGACAGTCATGACCGTTTCGAAAGACACCATTGAACTTGTTGCAGCAAGACTTCGTTTTACCATTGTTCCACTTTCCATTAACGGAGCATTGGCAAGCGATGGCAGAGGTCGAAAGAGCAACAATGGCTAAGGTGGTAAAAGAGAACTTCATTTTTGCTGAGAAAGTATGAAAAAAATATATGTTTAGAGTTGGAGGGTATGCTATAGAAATAGAAAACTTCTTCTGGGTTCGGGTCGAGTAACGATGAAAAGGGGATGAGGAATAAGATGAGATGAGAAAGGGGAGCAGAAGGGAGACTACTTATAAGTTTTGAGTGAGGCATATCCCCTTTTGAAGCGCTTGTGACGCAAAGCCGAGTACATCTTGTGTGGATGACGCAGAATCCAAGAGCATCAACAATAAATCGCCGTATATCGCATCACGTTGCATCCGGATCACTCCGTTCCAAACACCCCTGTCATTGCAGCGCAAGAGATGATGGCCAAAACACACCAAATCGTAAGATCACATGGAAACTACTATAATAGGGATGAGCTGATACTATGATCGTGTGTTCAAAAGTACTGTACAATGGAAAATATCGCACTTGGCACTACGTCCAGATAATTGACTAGGCCAGTACCTCTCCTATAAGTAGTCATAGTTATAATACTAGCTAGTATTGGTTTACAGAGTATCATGGTTTCTTAACTCCTACCATAAGAGGACTAATATCAGGAACTTATAGCATATAGAATCTGATTGAAATAGCACAGTCCCATTGCTAGTAGCCACCATTAAGGAACTACAATATACTGTGCTCTAAGTACAACGACTTTACCCCGAGCATGCGCTTACATAGTAGTTTGTAACCTGCTTCCGCGTCCATCAAGTCTCCCTAAAACCTAAATGAATATAACTAGTCTATCTCGGCGAACCAAGCCCGAGTCAAGTGTAGTGCACCATAGATTACACGCCACAAAGCGGAGATATGACTGACAAGGATACGCAAAGACCGCTTTTACAAAATGAATTTACCCTCCGGCTTATCATAAAATTGACTAGTAGCATAATTTTTAGGAGATCAGCACTTAGTTCTATCCAAACATTGTACCCAGAAATGTTCTGGTCGCTAGTATGAAGCAATCCAAGGGTATGAAGCTATGCCAACAATATAATACAGTACTACGGAGTACCAAGTACGATCCATTATTGTTTGCAGTAAACTAAGTTCGTAAGTAGGTAGGTACTTAGTTGTTCTCCTACTTTGCCTTATTTGATAGGCTGAACGGACCGGAGAAGGCTAACAGGAAGGGTGGCCTGGTCACACCTAGGCGTCACCCACCCTGCTAGAACCCCAAGGAGGGCAAACATGCTCAAAGGCCCTGCGCAAGAAGGCGGTGTGGGGCAAGGAAAAGGAACAGAATGTATACAAAACGAGGGAATAGCCCTAGGAACTGATAGGGGTCTGAGGCTAGGCCTCAGGCCAACGACACACGGTCTGTCATAGCCCTAGGGGCTCGGTATGGACAATAAACTTGATTAAATAATAATAATAATAATACCTTATTTGATTGGCCGACAGCTGCGCCGCAGGAACTCAGGTTCCATCCTGCCGGGCCGTGCGGGCACTTCCGGGAGCCAGAAGACCGAGATGCGGACGTACAAACCACCTGCCTAGATAGGTACCTATGGTACGATTATATTACATGGAGCATACCCTCCCACGTTCTCGGGTCTACCTAGGTACTCCGTAAGATAAGTACTGGTAGCAGTCAAAGTTACATCATATCTGCGAATGACTCGAATCCACTTTAACAATCCTAGAGCATTATCCGGGTATCATTGGTTAACAAATGTTTGTTCCCAATCATTCACAATACGGATGTGCTACCTCATGGTGAGTTTTAGAGAAGATTCATAAATCACAGCAAAATGAGATAGGTATTAAAAACCATGGAATACGGGGACGGGCCGCTCCTTAAGGGTCTAGAAGGATCTAAGGTTAGAGAGCATCTACTGAGTTGTCCATGGTACGTAACTTGTTGTCTATATGTGGGTCACTGAGGTGTTAGGTTGACGACCTAAGCAAAAGCTGACCGATTTCCCACTGGAGTCACGCATGCGCATGGGCCAATACCCAAGTTACCGGGTAGTGAGATGATGGCTAGTAAAGTTAGTTGCTTTAGCTTTTCATAGGTTGTGTCAGCATGACAACTAACTAGTTATTAGTTAGTTAAGTGGCTGTAGAGTTCATGCACCTACATAATCATTAATAAAAACATATAACCCGTTATCATTCCATGAACCTGATTTTATTACAGCAAATTTATAAAACATGATTCCAGAACTGGCGGATAGCCGTCTTTTCCTACACATTATATGGATTCCTTCCTGGGTTTAATTGAATGGGATACCGTGACGAACAATATTCCATGCTAGAGGAAAGGCTGTGATTGGGTACGCCTAGGATTCTGTAACAGCCAATTGGATCCTCTGATGGGGTTTGGGCGTCAGGGGCTCAGGCTTACCCCGCATTCTAGGATCCTGGTAGTTGCTAGGTAATTAGTCAAGTTTCTGGTCCCCTTTATGCGCATTGGGCTTCTGTATGAGGTAGACTAAGACATGCATCCTTAGTCTACAGGGTGGCGGAATTTAACACGAAGTGATATGTCTACTAGGTGCCCCTATTAAAGCACCATCATCACTTGTGGGGCAGCACATGGAGCGTTACATCCGGAAACATCGGACATGAATGGGTTGACATAAGTACATTTTTCATTTCTCTTCTGCTCAACGAACTCGATTAATGCGCTAGACGTGTATTGTGTGAGTTTCTTATTTATACTCCATAACGTAAAGCTTCCCATAGTTAGCTATTTTCATTCTATCTGAATTATCAGCAATTACTACTGCAAAAGCGCTTGCTCTTTATAGATCCCTTTATTACAGCTACCCACACCTTTATCGAGATCATAACCACACAGGAGCAATTGGGGTTAGAATCTTAGAGCTTCTAGGATTATGGATAAAATCAATTCGTTTGTCCACATGGACAAACGAGTTGGGGTAGTCTTCCTTACTTTGCTCACGCAAATATTAGCACAGCACTTGTTCACACAAACCGCTGAAGTTGGCTCCGAGATGGTGGCATGGGCAATACTACCTATCTTATTTAGAGGCTTCAGACACCAGTATTTGACGTACCCGGTTAAGCGGTATCCTGACTTAGTCGATTTTGGGTCTCTGTCTTCGATGCACTTGTGGGTAATCGCTGTCGGCTTATGCATATCTTTTTGGTTCAAATCGGAAATTGGAGTTCTCAAAAGCTTTGTACGTTAAGCAAGCCCCTTCACAAACGTATTGCTGATGGATAGAAGCCCATGCTATTCCCTTTACTACTTATATCAGCCAAGGTATTCAGTTTCCGCACACACAGCTCGACAGGGTCACACCGTTGCTCCTTCCTAACAGAAAATTTCTATGGGTCTACCGTCGTTTCCTTGTTGGGATCGTTTACTCTCGGATCCACGAATCTTTTCCAATGGTTTCTTTCAATAATTCCCATGAGCTGTGTCCTGGGCATTCTTATCATCGTATCATCTCGGCTTGGAAGATCGTCGCTCCACGATACCAATGCCGAACACTCAATATTTCACCTCGCAGCTAGGATCCTAGTCCTGTTAGCAATAACGGTAGTAGTCGAGATGGCTATATTTGGGGTTTCCTGGGGGCATCCCCTTACCGCTCTTGCTTTAGGCTCGTGTAAGGGACTTGCCTACTATTTCACAATTCAGACTGTAGGTCTCCGAAGCTCACCATATTCGGTATATGCTCATAGCTTTTAAGGCTTGCTATTCTTCCTGGAGTACAGCTATTTTGATAGAAACATTCGGTCTCCTGTCCTCCAACAGCCCGTTCAAAGCGTCCTCGGACCTCAAAGCATTTTTGAACGTTCCCGCCTCAGCACTTGTGCTTGCTCAAATTACCCAAGTACTTCCAAGTAATGTCAAGGGGAAATCATTCCTGTGGATATTTGGCCTCGCAACGATAGTTCCATATTTTGCGAACGTATGGACTATATATGCCGCTGAAAATGGGATCGTCCAGAATCATCCCATTGCGCATCTGATGGAGAACGCCAGGCTCGAGTTCCACCAGACTCTTGATAAGCAGTCCAGAACATATACAGCTGCATGCGAGGAGTATCGGCATCGTTATAAAGTTGAGCCGCCACCGGGATTCGAGAAATGGTATCAATTTGCAGCTGCTCATCAATCGCCGATACTTGATAATTTCGATGTGATATATAACAGTGTACGACCCTTGTTGAATTTGAGCGGCAGAGAGATCAACGAAAACATTAATAAGGCACGCAACTTGCCTGGTAACGAGCTCTGGTCCTGTACGTTCCTTGGCAGCCTTCTCAAAACAAAATGCTCGCATGATAATCGCGTGTTTGATCGGAATATCCAGCAGTCATTTGACAGTTTACTCGAAAATATACCTGCAACTCTCCCTGACGTTACGTTTCTCGTCAATCACCTTGATGAACCGAGGATAATTCTACCGCCACCGATCAATCCCCCCTACGATTTGAACATAAAGAGTCAGGCTGGACAAGCAACATGGCATACTGTATCGAATGTTTGCGCCCACAAAGTCGAGAAGGCTCAAACCCAAGAGCAGAACTCAGCCAAGCATTCCGAACTTCCATTTGTCGTTGATCCTGCGCTGGACCAAGATTTATGCCTGCATCCTGAATACAACACAATGCATGGGGTGTTTCTCAGTCCAACGTCCTTCCGTCCAATAGAGGGGCTCGTCCCAGTGCTTTCGACCGGTTCTCTATCGACCATGGGCGATATCCTATATCCGAGCCCCGCATACATGGAAGCAGAATTCGAGTATAGTGCTAGCAAGGACATCGAGTGGGAAAAGAAACAGAACAAGCTTTATTGGGCTGGTTCTACTACGGGTGGGTTCGCCTTGAATGACCATTGGCGACAGTTCCAACGACAGAGGTTTGTCAGTCTGGTGCAAAACCAAGAGCGACGAAGTTTTTCCTATCTATATCAGAGCAGAGCCGGCTCGGTCAATCTTACGAAATCAACATTTCTCAATAGTAGGTTGTTTGACGTCGCGTTTACTCGAATATTCCAATGTGAAACCAAGTACTGCCGCGACCAACGGCGCTACTTCCATACCCACTCCTGGGCAGACAAAGACAAAGGCTTTCAATCGCGGCTGGTGTTCGACTTGGACGGGAACGGCATCAGTGGGCGATTTTACAGCTTGTTAGCCTCGAAATCAGCTCCCCTCAAACAAACGCTATTTCGAGAGTGGCACGATGATCGTCTAAAGCCGTGGGTGCATTATATACCGGTCAGCCAGAGCATGGACGAACTGCTTGAGATAGTGAGGTATTTTTCGTCTCGGACGGGACAAGAGAAGGCTAGAGAGATTGCTGAAAATGGTCATGATTGGTTCTCCAAGTCGTTCCGGCCAGTGGATTTGACTATATATCTTTATCGGTTGCTATTAGAGTTGGCGAGATTGCAGGATGTCGATCGACCTGCTCTGCAGGCAGTGGGAGAAACACTATGAAGGGCTATCGAGAGTCCCGTGACTGTCAGTCTGTAACCATGGTAGATTAACTGTTTACAAGCCACACTTCCGCCTTCCGCCCAACCGACGAGAAGCTCTTCATCGTCGCGACATATCTCAATTAGAATCACAATTTTGTTCGGACAGACACCACAGGGTACTAGATGAATTGCACAATCAAGCGATTTCTTAGAGGGAGGGGGCATCTGGTTGAAGCCGAGGTTGTCGTTGACGGCCAGGAGGCCAGGTCAGGACTTCATCTAAAACTGATGTAGAAAGACAGTATCTGATTTGATTGAATCCAGTGCATGACGAGACATTTTCCCCATCCAGTGTCTACTGAGCGACACGGAAGATAATGCGCATTTTGTCGTCAGCCAAGAGTTGTCGAGCCTCTTCGCAGACCGATTACGCAAACCCCGACAACTGGATTGTCATCGTTGGTGCAACGTTGAGGCATCTCGACAATAAAAATAGATTTCCTGGTTCCTGGTGCCTGGTCCCTTTCCACCTGGAAGCCTGACTGATTCCCTATTCCGGATGTCGACGCAGGACGGTCTTGGGGGTCTTGGGAGTCTTGGAAGACACGGCACAGACCACAGGCAGGGATGCCGGGGATGGAGGTGGCTCATCCTTCAATCTTTAGCCAATCGGTTGGACGATGCCTGCGATAAGATGCACGAGAGATGCTCTATTATTAAATCCCACGCTGTGTGGCAGGTGATCCTGGCAATCAACGATGATTCAACCATTCGGCCCAGTCTGAAGCTAGAGAAGCAGATATTAAGCCAGCACTTGCGCTGGTTTCCGACTATCGCCATTGCTGGGAAGAGCGAGTGATTGGCCTTCCGGAGAGTTGACCGAATAAGGGGGAGTAGGGTAGCAAGTTGGGCCGACCTTTGCAGTGCTATTCGACGTCGGAGTTGTAGGAATATCATTCCCTAGAACTTGTTGATTGTTCATCATTTTACCAGGGTAACTTGAGGAACACGACGTTCTCCGCTCATGGTTCGGCGAGACCTGGTTGACCAGAGGCTGGGTTATCTGCGGAAAACCTGTAGGATAAGGCTTTAATACCGGAGAACTCTGCGAGGCTAAGATGAAAAGAAATAAGATATGAACAGCTGTTACCTGATAGCAATAACGACGTAGGCCCGTGTGTTTGAGTTCTCGGCTGCACTAAAGCACATTTTACAATGCCAGTGCCATAAAGAAATCAACCAATATTCTCTCTTCCGAGCTTCCGGATCTGATTCAGATTATCTCCGAGAGCTTGAGCCAGCTGGAAAGACATTGTAAGACCAATTACTTGCATTCTCTCAGTCAACTCACCTCGCAACGCCCCCTATCATCCAGAAAGCCGTGTCCAGGCCCCTACGACGTACACGAAGAGTGGTAGGAGAAACTAAGATGAAGGAAATCGGTAACGGGCTCACTCACCTCGAACTCCAATGAGATCATGTACGTGCCTTCGCGCCAATGGAAAGTCGACGATATATCCATTTGCAAGGTTTTCAGATCATGCCACGCAATATAACTTCCTGCTTCAATCATTCCCAAATGTCGTCAATAATTATAAGGTCAAGTGATCTCAGTAAGTCCCAGTTCTTCCCAAACTGGTCAGCCAACTGAGGTATTGTGAGCGATATATCAATAGTCGACAACGGGTTATATACGTTGGCCGCAGAATCCTTTCACCTCAGGCCGCTCAGGGCGTGCTCAGGTCTACTCAGTGAGTAAAAAGCGGCGAGGGGTGAGCACTAAAACGGAAAGGGAAGGCTGTCGACCTGGCTAGAAAATCAAGTACATATACAGACGAGAACTTCAGCTTCAGGGGCTCCAAAACGCGCTCCACCGACATGTTCTAATTGCAATATTCAAGGCCATCCTAGAACTAGATGTACTACACGCGCAGTTTGAATAGCTTCAATAAAAACGCGTGGTTTTGTTGATAATTAATGGCTTCAATTCTTGAATGTGTGGTCGATCTCGGTTGGGGTGGCCACTCGCCCGGGAATTACGTTAACTAACTTGCATGCAGGGTGATGACTAACGCATATGGATCACGCGACGCGACCATAACGTCATAGAAATCTGGCTTTGGAATCAAGAGTATTCATGTTCATTGATGCAGATCCCATCGCATGCTTCGAAAAATCTTCGGAAAATACAGGGCTAATCTCTCAGAATGCAGTCAGAAGGCAGTGGATCACACCCTGAAGTAGGACCCTCCCATACCCTACCTGGAAGCAAAGGCGCTAACACTATTTCCTCAGCCGTCTGAAAGTGAGAAAAGTCACTTCAGCAAGTACGGAAAGCTGACACGGGGAGGCTTACTCGGTCAAAAATCCAAGGTACTTAGAATATCGTCTATTCCGACACGTGCTAACTATTAATCGGAAGGAACGGACGTACTTTGACTCCGGCGATTTCGCTCTTTCCGCCGCTGATCGCGTGACCGACAACGGCGCTATTCAAACAGGAAAAGCGCATCCCCATCGGGACAGCATTTCGCATCCTTATGCACCTATCCCGGCCGCTAGTAATGTTGACAAGGATGCCATCGAAGATTTGTATAGGAAGAGTGCGAGTCCCGAGAAGAGTCCTCCTTCGGCAAACCAACATTGAAGATGAAGAGCCCCCAAATGAGGGACTGATAATCCTACCTCTCACGAAGATTGAAACCAAATTATTGCATTGAAATTGAAAAAAAGTTCCAACCTGTGAGTCAGCAGGACCGCATGAGCAACACAACAGTCCATATGTACCATACGCCCTCAACTGTGAGGTGAAAGCTATTCATGGAATCGTTCCGGATTTACAATACAAGTCCTTGAAACTGTGGGGCTTATGTACTTAATCAAAAAGTGTAGGTGACACCAATTTGATATCTCACACACACACACACACACACACACACACACACACCTGTATCCGACCCAACCATCCTGTATTCAATAGACGATTTAATACTTGTACTGAAGTGAGCTAGGAGAAGCCTGTGCTGTATGTGATCGATCGATGGCTTTTCTTCATTTATCTCAACTATCTCTAGCAAAATGGCTGTGAATCAACACAAACTAGGTGCCTAGTATCCGAGATTGCTCTCTCCACCTCCTCGTTACTTTTTTTTCTATTTTTCTGTTTTTCTGTTCGCTCTGGTGGTGTAGGAAGATCTATCTTCCGCTCTCGCCTGATCGATTTATAGAGCTCTTCCTTATCACGAAGCTCTATATGACGTATCCCTTGCTCAACAGATAGGGGACCACTAGTAGGAATCTGGCGTTTACTCTTCTTCTAAGTAGTAGGTGTTTTAATCTGCTTAAAGCGCTGAATATCGTCCTGGTAGATCGGTAAGGCCTCGCCTGCTCGAAAGAGCGACTGCTCAAGTAGATCGTATCGGTGCTTAATCGGTTGAAACTGGCTAGCCCGTGTACCCATCTGATCCAATAGCCATCCTGCAAGACGATGTTGCTATTCTAGATGATGGCACATCGGCGAATCTTCCGCGCCCAGTGAGCCACTTGGCCTCTACTTGCCAGTCGTTGCATAGCCAAAGCAAGCAAATGAAACGCTCCCTCCTTATCTCAGGTCCGTATGATGCAGCATGCGAGGCCGGAGATAAGATAATTATTGTTGGCGGTGCCTCGCATATTTGACCTTCCGAATGGAGTTTAGTGCACCACATGACCCACACAGCGATCGTAGATAGTTAGCTAGTCTGCAGCCTCGTTGCATAGAATTGATCAAGCATTCCACCAATTTCATCGTCAGCCATGCTGTCAATTATAGTATCCTATTTCATCTGCTAATCGAAGCTGTGGTCTGTTGCTCCTGATCAGGAGCAGGGCGCAATGCTCATCCACACCCGCTAGCCAAGTCTGATATTCTAACTCGGACAAGAGGTCCGTCCGGCTAGGGAGGAATCGACTTGAGGATAATAAGATGTTCACTGCAAGATCCAACCCGTATGTGCCTTTGTGTGGATATGGGCCATTCTCATGTCGGATCAACAAATAAATTACAGCACCGGATACTGTTATTGTTGATATCTTGGTCAAAAATGGATCACAAGATCTTCGCGCACTTGGAATGATCCATTCCAAAAAAATACAGTAACCGACAGTTAAGGCCTAGAGAGACAAAACTAATCTTTGAACCACACCATACTTGATCGGTTTACTTCGTTCCATCTGTACTTCAATACACGATGCATTCTTCCTGATTGATGGTAGATAACCAACTAATTATCTGGGTCTCTTATCACGACTTGCTGGTCTGTCTTAGCAGGGCTCCAATATCCACTCTCGCGAGGCCCGACAGGGCATCTTGATGGGCCACATTCAGAACTAGAAACAGCAAATCAGCGGTTCAGCTGGTCTTTTTCAACAAAGCTCCAATACCCCTTTTTGTGAATCACGACTTGGCAAGAAGACAAGCCTGATGGAGAAATATCAGACCCATCGACTGCACGATGGCGATGGCGATGGCGCTCAGCATGGATCCAATCTTTCTCGTCGTCAATCACGACGGGGTTTAACGGCGAGCCCAATGGAGCCTGATCATCTCGAATGACAATTGGATCGGTTCTCGTGTCTGGTCCAGGGAAAAGATTAACGTAATCAACGATGCTCATAGAAAGCCGTTTACCAAAGCAATTATGTGTCACGTCCCCGAAGCATGTCATTTTGATAGAGTGCAGTGAGGGGGAGAAATCGGGTCTCAGCGAGGTGGCAGTGCGTATGTCAATACTGGGTGTAGGGAAGAACCAGAATTTCTTGATCGGTGAATTTTGACTGCTCCTTGTGAAGATAAGGGCGGACAAAACGCATGTCTTTATACCTTTCCTCTGATCAAGGACGCCTTGCTCAGCCTGCGCGGCAAGCTGCACTGAAGGAGCGAGGTCGTAGCTAAGGATGGCTCAAGATAGATCAGGCTCACATCCAGTGGAGGCTTTTCTGCCAATCAATGCCATACCAGACACGGAAAGCCCCGATCTGCGCCACTGATGACTCGAGAGCTTTCACTCTCACCCAATAGCCTCGTCACCAAGCCACTATTTCTGGAAGAGCACACGCCTGCATATCGTCAGCTCCCTGTGTGCACGGGTGTGAAAGATGAGAGAGCTTCCTCGGTATGCGGCTTCGGACTGGATGTGAGAGACCGCCTCACTAGAGTGGTCGCCCATCCTTCCTTCGCCCAACATCGACTCGAGTGCTAAGGCGTGTGCCTCCACCGTGCTAGTCTTCTCATGTCGGTTAAAACACTCCAGTGCTATAGTAGCCCCGGGCTCTCCATATTCCAAAATCGAGGCAATATTACAGGACACAATGTATACTGCCTTAGATTCAGTGATCCCGTGAACTGTTTTTAATTATATGCATCGCGATCATGAATTCTCGGAGTGCCATCGATTTCCCTACCCTGACTGTAATCGTCTAAGACTTGTGAGATCTCGGTTATATCTAACACCATATTTCAGAAAGGGTGGCCAGCTTCATATAACAATGAATCCTCGGGACAGGCCTGCAAGAAATTGGAATTATTCCGCAAGATCTCTTTTTCCGCGACATCGTCCCTTGTGACCCTCTTGTACACTTGGACATACCCGAGAAGTCGATTCACATGCTTTATGCAGGCATGGTGGTTTATATCTGCAGAAGGAAATGTTTGGTCGACGTCCTTGGTAAGAAAAATCACCAAAAGAAAGAACCCGTAGACCTAGCAGACCATCCGGTCCGAATGCCCAGTTTGCGAATCGATGGACATCATCAAGAACAATAGCAAACTGTCCTACCGAATCATCATAGAATCCTTCGCGATAGTCTTTGAATCCTATCCAACCGAGAGGCCTTATTTGTAATAGTCGTAGGGGTCGGCATTTTTGCAGCGGAGCAAACACGGTGCACTTAGCATTTTAGCATAAACCCCTTAAAAACCATGTGGGTACTCACTAGGTCATTGGGAGGAAGGTTGACCCCCAGACAAGTAAGCTCTGCTATTTCCGTGACTAGTCGAGTAAAGGAAAGGCATTGAAATTCATATAATGACGGTACTGCACTTGCATTTACCTTTGGGTAATGGCATACAAGCCTTCGTAGCGAGAATTTGTGGTTGAGGATTGCATTCATTAATTCGCTTCCAAAATTCCTCAATAAATGAGATGAACAAATCTTCAAGCCCTTCAAAGCATAGAAGGAAGTCCATGACCGAGTCAAAGACTCTTGATGGCCGAGGCAAACCGTTATCGCTAAATTCAAAGGCCTTAAGTTGCATCGATGGTAGCGCAGGATCATCAGAGCTGAGAACCCTGAGAAGATGGGCTGATTCTGGGCAGTTTTTGAGAGCCAGTGAATTGAGACCCCTCAAGGAAAAAATAGAAGGCACGCCGTCGCAGCCATTCTTTAAGCAGATGGCGCTTAGTTCCAGTTTTTTTAATGACGGGAACTTCTGTTGAGTGCTATCTGGTGGTGATACTAACACTTCGTTCAACAGTGAATTTCGTTTTCCGAGAGTGTGGCGAATTCCTCCACAACCAATCTCATCAATCTCGATTTCCTTCAACGTTGAAGCATTGTCATTTAGTAGCTTTCCTAGGGCCTTAAACGTGCCCTCATAATCACCACCCAGCGAATTCGCTGAAGATTCTTAAAGCCGTGTAAATCGCGTATATTGAGATGGCCTCGACCTAGGCAAGTACTGTCGATACTGACTTCGAGGCATTTAATCTGAGGCTGCCACATGCTCAAATACTCAATGATAGTCTTTGGGATGCATATGCCTAGATTCCAGCTGTTGTTTGTATAAGCATACACTGTAAACATAGCAACATTAATAGGAGTCGTACCTGAACCTTTCCAATTTAGCTTCCGGAAGCAGACCCAGGAGAGGTTGGATTCTTGATTCTAACGCCTTCATAAATTGACCATGTGGTGTCAAATCCTGCATCATTAACCCATTATTTTCTCTCGCGAGAGATCCAGGGTGGAGACTCTCATTGAAGAGGACATCACTGAATTGATCGCCCTATTCTGTAATCTGTGATATTGCATCGATTTGAATTTGAGATTCGTCGTCGGGATGATCGCCTCCACCAGTTCTCACTTCAACTGACTCTCGCGGGGGGTGGTCTGTGGCGCTCTCATTACTAGAGGAACTCCAATTATCCGTGTCAGTTTCATCATCAGATGAAGAATCATGATCGTGGCAGCGATGGCGAAGTAGCTTATGGAAATCCGCTATCAGTATTATCTCCTTTGTGTGCTTGAGACGCTGGTGGTTCGGCCCCAAAAGAGAACCAATAGTAAGGTCGCTTATATTCGCTTCGTCTCTTGCAAGTAGAGTAAGAGATCGGTAAAGCTGCGGCATTGCCGCACGATGCAAGGCTTTTGATACTAAGCAGAGATTTTTCAGATCTTCTCTTCGATTGCACTGAATAGAGTATGTCAATGTGGCAACGTGAAAATGGGTACCTTTCGAGGTACGAACCAATTCCAGGATCATGAACAGGATTTCCGTCGGCAATGTGAGCAACATATCTGCAGATTTTTAACAAAACACCAAGAATTGAGACGGGACCGAGATGGGGTTTAATTTTGGCTTGGGCGACTTGTGTCCTTTTATAACACTGCTATTTTAAAATCCAAGGTCTGGCGATCAAGCCTCTGCCTAACGTGCTCAGCATGGGTGTTTCAACTTACAGCGGTCTTGCCCGTGGACCTATCACAAACTAATGCCGCCCCGTCACACAAGATTGATTGTCGAATAGCAATGGGGAAAAGGAGGCACAGGCTTTTCCACTCGGCGTCCATATCAATTCCCTAATACTCAATAACAGACAGGTCAAGGCACGAAAGAGATGAGCAACCGCCTGGAGAGGAACCGACGAACCAACCATCCACCGCAGGTCAAGAATAGGTCAACCTGCTCCAGAAGGGAATTCAGTAGACCGTGTGAAGATAGAACGGATTGATTGATGTAATGACTGACGGAAGATCTCCTACCGTAGAAGACCTTTGGGCGTCTATGTAGTCGTTTGTTGGATCGGAGTCTGATTCCTCGGGAAGAGCTGGGGGACGTTCCGCAGTTGCTCTTAATACCATCCAGGTAAGTTGTCTGCGGGATTGTAGGTACGGACCGCACTGCGCCGCAGCCACTCGTCTCTTCGATGGGTGGTCCGTCCAATCCTGACTATTGACCCTCAAATGTCATTAGCCACGAGTCCCGGTTCTTGCGGTCGCTTCCGCCTTCGGACTCCGAAATTAGAATATTGACTGAGCATACCCACACGCTTACTGCTGGTGAATGAAGTTGTTAGTGCATATAAAGTGATGGCACACCCATGCTTCGTATTACAATTCTAAGCTACATATCTAAGGACTGCCTAAAGGTGAATACATGTGCATTCCCTCGGGTCCTTTCAAGGTTCGTTCGTCGTTACTGATCAAAATGTTACCCGACTATCATGAGTAAGACGCAGCCGCGGAGAACGAAAGATCCTATAACTGACTGACAGCAAGTATCATGCAATCCGGGACGGTTGAGTTTATCATTGGCAAAGACCGAAAGCGGTTATCAATCCACGCTGCGTTGGCAAGCCTTTTTCCCGGCAAGATACTGAAGCCCCTTCGTGATGTTGTGGGGTCTGATGACGGTTCAACAGACAATGAACGCCCGTCATACGACAACAAACCGTGACCGGCGTGTCAGACTTGATGATACTGAGATTGTTGGCTCTGACTAAAGGGAAGGTAGAAGGGCTCTGCTTAATATATATGCACTATTAACGCATTACGTGCTCCTAAACGACCATGCAGTGCAAGAACTCAACATATGCTATGAGTTTCTAAGCTCCTTCAAATCCTTCAGTAAGAAATGTTTGCCTCCCGTGAATGTAGCAAGTAAAATCCTGGATCCAAAATCATCCTCCCTCATGGCCAGCAAAAGGTTAGAACCGATTCCGGCATTTCTTCTGACTTCGCGATCTGGAGTCTGATTATTGGAGCCAAACAGCCCTTCTGGCATGGAAACAAGAACCGTTTGGCGGCGAATGAACGGGAACCGAGTCCTTGCATGCTTTTTTAGCCAACCCTAAAAATGGGCTAGAAGTGAGTTCGGCGCACGGATTGTTTTCCTGGGAGGCTACCGTATTGATACGACACTGTAGACTCTAAGGAACTTAATGGACTATGCTTCACAACAGTATCGAGCCCGCCGTGTAATGCAAGGCTTGGTACATCCATGTTGGCTGGGAAACACGTCGCAAAGCGACCTTCCGTACAGCCCAAGCAGCGTTTGCAAAACCTTTAGGAAACGGACCGCCCGCAGCCTCCTTGAAGTTACAGGGAGTATGAAATTAGAAAATCAAGTACTCATATTCTGGTACTCTGAGAGGTAAATCACAGGACAACCACTAATCCTCCATCTTCAGTCTATTCGCCACAAACTTGACTGCATATACCAGACCAAGCAGTACCGGCACCTCAATCAAGGGCCCCACAGTCGACGCAAGGGCCTGGTTACTATCAGCCCCAAACGTAGCAACAGCAACGGCAATGGCCAGCTCAAAGTTATTGCTCGCCGCAGTAAAGCTCTGCGTTGCGGCAAGCCGATATCCAAAGCCTAGTTTATACGCGATTAGGAAGGTGACAAAGAAGATTGTCGAGAAGTAGACAATTAGCGGCGCAGCGACGCGGATAACGGACACAATCTGATGGACAACCTGGCGGCCCTGGGACGCGAAGAGGACGAGAATTGTGAAGAGCAGGCCGATGAGAGACCACGGCCCAACCCATTTCAGGAAGACGGTATCGTACCAGCGCGGGCTTGCTAGGTAACGAAGCGTAAAGCGAGTGAGGATAGCGGCGCCAAGGGGGATGCCGAGGAAGACGGCGACACTCTTTGCGGCGGTGGCGTATTCAAAGGAGACGGCATCGCCGCTGATAACTTGGATGAAGAAGACGCCAAGCGGGGCGAAAAGGACCATTTGAAGGAGTGAGTTGACAGCGACGAGGATCGCGCAGTACTCGCCATCGCCACCAGCCAGGCCCGTCCAGATTAAGACCTATGATGGTGTTTGTTGGATAAAACGACTATTAAGCTATTGTCCAGGTCCACGTACCATGGCGATACATCTTGCCAGACCGACAAGGATTAAGCCCTGGCGCAACTCCGGCTCATCTGGGAGAAATGCCCACGCTAGAGCTAACTGGAAACCATGGTTAGTTAGTGGCCCCTGTCATGAAACAAGCCTGAATGCAGCTCACCATGAAAAAGGGAGCAATGATCCAATTCAGGACTATACTGAACGCAATTTGCACCCAGATCTGACGGGTGCGGAAGACTTCGTGTAGTGACTCGTATCGCACCTTGCACAGAATGGGGTACATCATGACGAGGAGACCGATA
Organism: Aspergillus affinis; assembly: GCF_023601865.1. NCBI lineage: Eukaryota > Fungi > Ascomycota > Eurotiomycetes > Eurotiales > Aspergillaceae > Aspergillus > Aspergillus affinis. The sequence goes on along the minus strand of NW_026515903.1, from coordinate 16,128 downwards.
GCTTTAGCGGGTCTTAGATATTGGCAGCGATTGTTGATATCGGAAGAAGGAGCTCACCAATTGGTACAGAGACCCCAACAAATTTGCCCCTTTGCAAAGCAGGACCTGTGCTGGGAACAAAGTTGCCCAGGATAATACCGACGGCCATGGCGAGAAAGATCCATATAACCAGGAAGCGGTCGAGGATCCCGAGGTTTTTGAATGCGGACTGCTTCTTCTGGGGACGGGTGGCATCGCCTTGTTTTTCCACATCTTGAACAGGCAGGTTGGGGGTGGACACTGACTGCGCCTCGGAGTCGATAGAATTCATTCTGACGCGATGGACTCGAGGTCGTGTCAAGTTAGGGAAATGGGTAGTGGTGATAGTATGATAGTAGTTCGGCCTTCCATGACAGACAACAAGCTTATATACGGAAACCGTGAAGATGAAGCTCGAAAAGGTGGCGCCGGCGATTGTCACTGCAATAACCTGATTGGCTGATAGTCACCGCCCCTGACCGACTTCAATCAAACCCCACTTGGCGTGGATGATATTTCCTTTAACAATCTTCACAGTGAATGTCACTCCCTTCATTTGATTGGTGTATCGTATCATCACTCAAAATCCAGCATCTCAAAGATGGTCAAGTGTCGCACTTGGCAGTCCGTCGAACCGCACCCAAGCCTTTCTCGTATCACAGATGTATCTGAATCAATGTGCATGCCCGCAATGATATTCGCCGCAGCCTCACAGGACATTGACGTCTGGTCATGCTGTTCTGCCGTCGCGTATTGGTTGGGTGGCAGACCATTGGCCTGGCCGCTTCCCATCCTATCTTCTGGCACGGGCTCCTCGTCTGAGAAAGCCGCGGGGGAGGACATCAGCACATGTTGATGAGCATGCTGTTTAGTGGATATGGTGGTCGTCGACCTTTTATGACTCCCGTGTTTACCCGGTCCCGGCGGAGCTGGCGCCGCATTCTCGATTCTTCTCGAAGCCAGGTACTGATTGACTTGCGAATCCACAATGCCATGAAGACTCAGCAGTTCCCGCAGCCATTTGTTCTCCTGTGCAACTTTTCGCCCAGCCGCCTGGACCTCCTGCGTGGCGGTTACTCCTAGTTTTTCGTAACTTTGCACACGTTCTTCAAGCTCGCGGATGTAGTCTTTTCGACGCGCGCGGGAGCGGCGTTGGTTATCGCGGATTCGAGCCGCGTTTCCGGTCTTGAATTATTCATTATTTACGATGGACCTTCAGAAAATGGGAAGAGAACTTACGGTCGAAGACGTCTGGTCGTCTGTCAACGCCCTCCGTGCCATTATCCCCGAGATCGTGTGGAATACGAGTGTTGCTTCCGAGAGTGCGAGGGTCGGACGGAGCGGACGCGTATGTGGTCTGGGCTGGAGGTGGGCTTGTGCACTTGCGTCCTGGTCGCTCAGTTGCTCGTTACTTTTTGTTTTTCTTCCTTTTCCTCGCTTTATTGAAAGAAGTAGTCTTCCAGTCGACTGAAACGTTGCCTGGCAAGATATTTCCTGACTCTTGGACAGGTGGCAAACCCTTCAGTTCTCTGGGTCGAGCATTCCGCACGTGGGGCTTGGCTTGCCAGCGCGCCGCGCCATTAATCTTCCACCTTGAGGTCAGGCGCGGGCGGAGTAGTGTTGCTACCTAGGTACTAGTATATAAACTACCACATATCAAGTTGGAATTAACAAGGTATGTTTTCTTGCTCCGCCAAGTTCTCCCCGCCCACAACGCAGAGTGTGCTATCGGACACTCCCACTTGTCGAGATACCACCCCTCTCACTCCTCCCGCAATCCATACCTACAGATTCCTGCAGAGCCAAAATGGCCTCCTGCCCTAGCGTCCTCTTCGTCTGCGTCCACAATGCCGGCCGCTCTCAGATGGCCGCGGGCTACCTCCGTCACCTCGCTGGCGACAAGGTCGAAGTGCTCTCGGCCGGATCCGCCCCGAAAGACTCGATCAACCCGCAGGTCGTTGAAGCAATGCGCGAAGAGGGAATCGATCTAGCAGGGCAGCAGCCCAAGATCCTCACCGAAGACGCAGTGCGGGTCAGCGATGTGGTTGTTACTATGGGATGTGGCGATGCATGTCCGTACTTTCCGGGAAAGCGCTATCTGGTTTGGAAGCTTGATGATCCGGCAGGACAGGGGTTGGAAGCTATACGGCCGATTAGGGATCAGATTAAACGAAGGATTGAGGGACTTGCTGCTGAGCTTCTACTGTCTGCGTGAGGACCGGGTGGGATTTACGGTGTAGTATAGCGGACCTATTCTTCCGCTCCTTTGATGGGCACAGGGTCTCTACTAAGACAAGGGTCGTATTTCTTCTGTGCTGCAAGTGACTCAAGCGACTCTAGGAGGTGCACAGCTAGCGTTAGGTATCTACACCGATCTCCTGTTACATGCACTCCCACGTTGTGTGGAATTTCCTATCTACCCCCTGAGAATAAACACAGGCTGTTCTTTTCTTCATCTCCTTCCCTCCGCTGGCTCTGCGATGGCTCTGTAGACCAACACAAGTGGATGCCTCTAGGGGTGGATCCTTTTAATGGCAAAGCAGGTAGACCCACGCGACAAGTGACATCTCCTAGAGCGGGCACCAGCGGAATTAGGGCCTCAAAGATCCAGCCAATCATCATCCACCGGTGACATACCTCTCCTTTTCTGTAACAATTGGCTCAACAGGGTCTGAACCTTCTAATCGTCCAAACCGGCATTTCGCGACATCAACCTGCATGGAAAAGTCTTTCTAGTGTTCTGCACCTCGCGCGAAGCCTCTCGAGTAATCCTGATGTGGCATTGTCTAAGAAGCACGTTAGCTTCAAATTTAAGACTCTTACCTCCCACTTACACCGCGGTACAATTTGCACGCTGCTTTCACGCGACAATGGCTATAGCCACTCCAAACGGCCAAACGCAGCCACTTGTGTCGGATACCAAATGCATAGTACCCGGGATTCTGCCATACAGGACACTCGCAATACCCTCATCGGAAGACGACCCCGAACTTCGCCGGAAGTATCGCCCATTCCTCCTCGAGTTCGACTCGTCTCCGGACTGGGTCAATGACCTAGAATTAACATCTGTGCTTGACCTGGCTGAGAAAGACCTGGTGGCCACGAATAGCCGGTTGAAAGTCCTCGTGCTCTACGGTAGCCTCCGACGTCGATCATACTCAAAGCTGGTGGCGTTTGAGGCCTCGCGAATCCTTTTCCGTCTCGGTTGTGACGTCCGTATCTTCAACCCCGAAGGCCTTCCCGTGAAAAATGATGTTGATCACACGCATCCAACAGTCCAGGAACTCCGAGCGCTGAGCGCGTGGAGTGACGGGCACGTGTGGATTTCACCAGAGCAGCATGGGAATTTGGTGCGCCTCTCTCCGTCCTCCTCATCCCATTATTGAAAGGTTTACATGCTGACATTTGAATCAAATATCAAAGACCGCCGTCTTCAAAAACCAAATTGACTGGATCCCTCTCAGTACAGGATCCATCAGGCCAACTCAAGGCCGCACCCTCGCAATTGGACAAGTTTGCGGCGGATCGCAGTCCTTCAATGCAGTAAACTCACTGCGCATCCTTGGCCGCTGGATGCGCATGTTGACGATCCCGAACCAGTCGTCTATTCCCATGGCATATACGCATTTCCCTGACGAGGGTCAAGAGGGGGACCAGCGACTGAAACCGAGTTCAAATCGCGATCGATTGGTCGATTGTATGGAGGAGTTTGTCAAATATACGATTCTTATGAGGCCGCATCTTGAGACTTTCGGCGATCGGTTTAGTGAGCGTGAGGAGAGGAGGATAAAGGAGGCAAGAGTTAAGGCTGCTGTGGGGAACAATTAAGCATCATGTCACTGTTGTTGACTGATATACGCACAGGATAGACTGTAACTGCTCATGAGCCGCTAGACAAGCGTTCGCGCTAGATAGAACATGGATGATCTTACTTCCGATAATGGATATCCCACTTAAACACCGGTTCCAAGTGCGCAGGGCATCTTGGAACGAATCCGCCATGGCACCATCACCTATTGGATTGCTGACTAATGTTCGAGGGTCCGCGTGCCACTGCGTGTTGCGAATTACTGTTGAGGTTGTGTCCAACGTCTCCCTTGCTCCGTCATGCATCGATGGCCCTTCCGCATTCCCTTCATCACATGCAGACAAACATCTAGAATAATCTAGTGTGAACCGGGTTCCATCGATACTCCAAATCCGCGTGTCCGCGGCGGAAATCCCATCCCAAACCATACGGCAGAGGCATGCCCCGCCCAAAACGAAAAACCAAGGCATGTTCTTAACTAGGGTTTGAGCGTCTGAGGCTCTCCAATAACATGTATCTAGGCCGAGGACCTCATTCGGGTCCGAAATAATCAGCGCAAATCGCGAGAGCGGAGGAAGCATCATGTTGCGGAGTTGGAGCAGAAGGTAAAGCAGCTGGAGTCAGCGGTAGCAGCGGCCAAAGTACCCATGCCGAGCATGAGCCTGGCAAAGGAGAATCGCATACTTAGAACCCTGCTGGAGTCGATTGGGTTTGACAGCTTATCGCTCGAGGGATATGTACAGGGTGCCCCTCTTGGTGGAGTGCAGGTGTCGTTGGAATCCGATTTTATCGCTCCCGCGGGTCCTGTAGCTGGTGTGGGGTTTGGGGGGTTGGAGCCAGGGTTGATGCCTGTACGCGCTCGAGGTACTGTTCTAAACATAGTACTTTGGTGGCTAACCTATGTTCACCAGACTGATCAACTCTACGCTCTCGCTACAGGAGAACCAAGTTCCAGTATTCAGAATATAGGCCTTGTTAGCCCCGATGTCTTGGATCTCTCGTACTCTGCCCCAACACAGGGGACGAATGAGATCTCACTGGACATACTTCAGAGTCAGCCTCCAATATGGGACACTGAATTAATAATGACCGAAGACCCAGCCGGTATACTGCACACCCTAGGTGGAGAAACCTCGCGCCCAGCAAACTCTGTCAACGGTGAGACTACACTATGCAGCGTCGCATTCCACCTTATTATCCAGTGCAGACGCACGGGAAAGGGTGTGCTCGAGCTCGAGACGAAGCTGCGGCATGGGTACAAGATGCCCGCTGGTCCCGGGGAAGGTTGTCGGGTGGATAATGGGACTCTTTTGGCGGTGCTTGCTGAGCTTGTTAGCGAACCTTGAATAGGTCGCTGCCGGGATCACAGGGGTTGATTGATTATATTTTCTTGTATCCTTTGCCTCTCTTTTCTTTGTGTTTCATCTTATCTCTCTCGTATCGCGTCGAGTTGAACAGGGTTGAGGTGACCTGTATATTCTTCCATTTAATGCCCGTATTTGACTAGTCTCCTGTCCTCTGGCTCTTTTCCTGTCCCTACTACAGTATGAAGTACACGGCGTTGTATTGATTAATTCAATCAGCAACTCTGGGCCGCGTAAAAATTAATTTATATGTCCTTGTATTATCACGCCTGGCCCTTGGCGTGGGTGATCTCCGCGCGCATAAATGGTGACCTACCAGTTATAGAGCCGTCCAATCAGCGACACGGTCGATCCGGTGATGACAGCATCAGCCACGACAACAGAATTGAATAGTATATCAGGAGGGCAACATGCCTCTCCACTTTCCTTCTCAAGGTTTTTGTTCTCGCAACCACCTGCGATTTTCTAAACATATCAATCACAGCCTCACAAAAATGACGCAGGAAACCTATAACGCGGTGCAAGTCCGCTACCAACATAGCAAAACAAAGCCACCATACTCAGCAATTTAGCAACGCCAATAGTGTGGAGGATAGCCTCGCCCGCGCATTCGGCTACTCGGCGGAGGACCTGGCCTCGCTCCCTGAGAAGGCGAATCTGGGTGTTAGTTGCGGTAACCCGGTTGCTGTTGCAGGGATCAAGGAGGTGAGAATTCCTACAAACGTATCCCTCGGTTACTGGAGAAGAATTTGAAGAATCCCGACTTGTAAGACATTGCCACGTGGCTAACTCTTTGACTTAGGGCGAAACAGTCGTGGATTTAGGAAGCGGAGCTGGTATTGATGTCTTCCTCGCTGCTCAGAAGGTCGGCCCGCAGGGAAAGGCGATTGGGGTCGATATGACAGAAGTCAGTCACACATCCTCTTGGCTCGCTGCCTATCCATAATCGCAACCTAACGTCCTCCGCACCAGGAAATGATAAGCCTAGCACGCCGAAACGCAACTCGCTCTAACCTGCAAAACACTCTCTTCATCCAATCCCCCATCACATCAATCCCGCTGGAGGACTCCACAGTGGACTGCATAATCAGCAACTGCGTTATTAATCTTGTCCCACACCAAGATAAACCAGTCGTCTTTGCTGAAATTGCACGACTACTAAAGCCCGGCGGCCGCGTTGCGGTCAGCGATATCCTTGCCCGGCGCGAGCTCCCCGCAGCCATCCTGGATGATATGGCGCTGTACGTCGGTTGTGTTGCGGGGGCAAGTCAAGTGACGGAGTACCGGGCTTGGTTGGAGGGGGTTGGGCTTACGGGTATGTTTACCCTTTTTCTGGGTACTCAGAAATGGTGCGGTAGGGAAATAAGAACGTAAAATCGTGGGATATAGATATCCTGCTTCTGGACATGAAGGCCGATATAAACCTCTACAAGCAGTCCTCGGAGACAAGTCAGGGCAATTGTGGTGCTGCCAAAGAGTCAGTGAGGCTTTCCGCAGGTGAGTTTGCAGACGTTGATTTTAACGCGTGGGTTGGTGAGTCTTATCTTTCCCCAAGCCTTGAATCTCTCATCTGGACTGGCATGCCGAATAGACTAATCTTGTTCTAGGGTCCTTTAAAATTTACGCTGTCAAGGGTAGGGAAAACGGGGAAGAGTAGTGCTACTGAGGATTGCAGTTCTCTATTCTCCATGGGTTCGATGATAAGGAACCAACTAGTTCTTTGGAGCAGTAGAGATCCATGATGAGTTACTAATGGGTATGGTCATTTCACTTGTAAAAACAAGCCTCGAACACCTCCACTCTATCAAATCCTGGGATATGGTATTGTTTCTATAAAGTACAGCGTAAGTCATGTTGTACATTTAAGTGCGATTTGTTTATGAAGGAGGAAATAGCATTCCGATATATAGAGCAAACGTCACACCAATTGCAGCGAACACTCCCTTTGATATAAATATCATCTTCTTCCTAACTCCCTCGGTGGACGGCTACACCCAATGCGAGGGACCTTCCAGACTCCAAAATAAGCCCATGTTGGCGATTTGCCTAGTGATCGTGCTTGGGTGGTAGCCAGCAGCATTAGCAATTTGAGAAGAGGTAAGTCCAATACTGAAGATCATGTCATGGATGAACTCCAGTTCAGAGGGATCGAGATTAGGAGCTGTCTGTGCTGTGACTATGATCAATGTATCCTCCGGGAGGATCTGGGACTAAATGCCCTTCCAGTAGGGAGAAAAGTTGGATTCGGCAATGCGATTGGGGGCAAAGGGAGGAGTTCATTATATGGATAAGAATTGGGAAGACGGATTACTGGACTTCTTGCCTTCGAAGAGAAGGGAATTCGATGCGGTGATTGATGGCACCGAGGGAGATATTGTTCATACAGCGGTCAAACTACTCAAGGTGAATAGTGCAGTGGCTTACAAATTTGAACAAGCTAACTAACATATTCCCAGGCTGGAGGGATAGTAGTGATCTACGGCATGACTATGGCACCGTCACTGTCCTTTCCGATGCGGGCAATATTGAAGAATCTCGATATCCGTGGGACGGCGCTTGGGTCTCGCCGAGAGTTTGCTGAGATGGTGGGCTTTGTTAGAGAGAAACGAATCACACCGGTCATCTTCTCTCGAGTATTGAATGGCATCGAAAATGTGAAGGCAATTGAAGAACAGTTTGATATATTGAGATCTGGTAGACAGTTCGGAAAGTTGGTGATCAAACTAGATGCCGAAGAACACTGCAAACTGTAGGTATACGCGCGATTGGGAGTCTGCATCAATTGTCCTTTCCTTGGCTCGGAAGCTAGCAAAGAGGTGAATATCATAAGAGCATGGTTTTACAGAGTCCTTTCCCCGTTTGTTCTAATCAGTGACGGAGAGACTGGCAAGAAGATGAGGGAATATCACAGTGACTTAGAGATAGAGCCGAGTCGAAGTAATCGTATAAACTATTCACCTGATGACGAGATGACTCTCGTCCAGCTCAAAAGTGAATTTATAGCCTCCTAGTAGTAGTAGTAGAAATCCCACTCCCGTAGTTGTAAACTTTTCAACATCCTCTACCTTCTTCATAATTTGAAATGAGACCACAAAAATTGTTGGATACATATCGTATCTTCGTGGTGTATGAGCCACGGGGGCTTATGACTCTTCGGTAAATCGCAGAAGATTTAAGCTGCCCGTTAATAACACCCGCGCGCTAAAATGGGTTCGACTTACCTAGGGCTATATGCGGCTGGCGCAGAGGATTTGCGTCTGGGAGCTTTTCTTTTCCCTAACATCATTCTTCTCACCGATATCTCAACTTCCGAACTTCATACTTAATATGGCAAATCGCTATACCTCTTATCATTTCTTCCGGCATGTTAGATTTGACAGCTGTATCTGAGATGATGTACAGACGATGTACAGTTGAGATTGAGCCATGTTGATATCGAAACAGACCTTCCCTAAGGCTTTTGACCAGCTTTGGGTTTTTCTCGACGTACGATCATACCATCTTCGTCAGGCAGGTCGAGTTGCCAGGGGGGACCTGGAGGCTGGAGTACAGCCCCCCTATCTCCATAGGGCTGGCGCCAACCGGGAGGTGACCCTCAGGCAAGCCTTTTGGTATGCCATCAACCAGGCGGCGCAGAGACATGCGGCGAACAACACTATGCCCATGTCATCCTGGGTTTAGTTTCGTAAGATCTCATCTATAAGACATGTCAATTTGCACCCTGAAGACTTTGATAAGGCGGGCAACCTGCGATCTAAACGGGTACCGAAAGGTGAGCCGGTGGACAGAAAGGCATTCCGGTCGCGCAGGGCTGGTATCTCCTGTGCGGGGAGAAGCTCGGAAAGAAGATACCATGGGTTATCAGCCGATCATCTCAACTTTACCAACGTTCCCGCGCACGTAAATTGAGGCACCTGGATGGCGATCAGTTCGTCGACTCTACGAACCTTGCAAGGACCCTGACGGAAAGGTAAGTCAACTCTTGGGCCGTGGATACCTATAGCTAATAGCCTGAAGGTTCTTGAAAGAGACCGACATACATGCCCCCTTACCAGGTGCGGCGATATCCTTCAAGTCGCGCACATCTTACCCTTTTCTATGAAAAAGCATAAAGGAACTGCATATCAAGAGTCCTTTTGGAATCAACTTAGGATCTTTTGGGAAGAAAAAGCAGTGGATAAATGGAAAGACTCAGTTTCACTCGAAAAAGGCATTGAAGTTTTACCAAATCTGATAGCTCTTGCTATTCATGCCCATCGCAATTGAGTAACATCTGATCTGTTTTCTTAGAGTCCAAAATGGACATAGACAGGGCTTTTGAGGAAGTCCTTGCGGCAGCGCGCACAAACAAGCTGCCGGTGGACCTCTTTTTTTAATAATAATTTTTTTTTTTTTTTTTACATTGGCAATGGAAGGCAGCGCTGGCCAAGGGCCAGTGAGTATCGTTAAAAGTTCTTTCGTTTTTCCTCTTTCTATCGTCGATCGTCGATTTTTGATTGTTCCATCTTCTTTCTGGTTCGTTTTGGTTTTCCCTTAGAAGTTCATTGTTGGAATGTTTCTTGTGCCTATTCTTGTCAATGGAAGTTGGATGCAGGATGATCAATGAAAGCCCATATTCCTTTTACACTGAGGATCAGAAATTCTTGGAATGATAGAGTGTGAACTGTCTTGCGGAACCCCGATACTCACTTTGACGTATAGACGGATGGCGGGTGTTCCTGCCGACGCTAAACGGCCACTAGAATCCACATCGCTCCCATCTCCCAATAAAGGGCGCGAGAATTGTTAGCCCCCACGCGCGCGAGAAATGAGCTCTTCAATTTTCTTGGACACAAACTCCACTCAGAACAATCCCCAGGCCATGAAGCTCCTGTCGCGTTGTATGCTCGCCTCATGTTGCGCCAGACAAGTCAATGTCGGCCCTTAGCCTTAACACCAACCTTCCGTGTGAGAACCCTCGATCGCCGGCGTTGAATTCCGGGTTCGACGCGCGTGCCAGGTGGGTAGGGTAGAGGCATAATGCGTGGGAGGTGGCTGAATAATCTTCATTTCTATCGCAAATCCGATGACGGCGAAAGTGGCCAATATATGCTGGAGCACGGGACTGATATCAAACCGTTCATTGCGACGAGGTGCGCGCGAACAGAGGGCATACATTGAAACACCGCTAATTGATGCACTTCCATAACAGGATCGACGATGTCAAACCCCCAAAACGATTTCCCTGGGCCAGGCCGAAACCCGTCGGCCCTCCGAAGATCTGTATAACCAGCGCGTTTATTGTCGTCGTCATCAATATCATCCTCACCATCGTCGCATTCAGCATCGGATACTCAAAACACAGTCCGAACGGCTTCGTCACTGTGCCGTTATACATCGGAAGCTGCACCCTATCGAAGAACTGGTCGATCGGATTACATGTGTTGATCAACGCATTGGGAACGGCCATGTTGGCAGCGAGCAATTATTGCGCGCAGTATCTCGCCGCCCCGACGAGAGAGGATGTTGATCAGGCGCATGCGCATGGATCCTGGATGGATATTGGAATTCCGAGCCTGAGGAATATTCGGAGGATGAAGTGGCAGAATAAAGCCCTCTGGATTGTCCTGATGGTGACATCACTGCCAAATCATCTAATGTGAGCCTTTTCTTCTTCTTCCGATCAGACAGTTCTGTCGGTTTGAGTGCGACAGGCCCATTGACCGTGGGCAGATACAACTCGGTGATCCTGAATGCGAGATCTTCCAACGAATATACCGTTATGGTTGGGCCCCACGATTACAACGGCTCGAAACCGCTCAATGTCAGCGACGAAGTGGCCTCTTGCTTCCCCAAGAAATTAGGCCAGTCATACAGCCAGTTGAACGGCGAGATTGAAACAGGAAACTTTGACGTCCTGACTAGAGAGCAATGCATGAAAAAACTGGCCGTCAACTTCCCATCCGGTCAAGGAACCGTCATGATTCTGTCAAACAATCTCACATTAAACGAGGAATACCCGTTCGCATCGGCCGGTCTTGGGAACGCGATTCATGATTTGTCGATGGATTGGCCGTCCTATCAGTGGATGTGCCCCTTAACAACGCCTGATGGATGTCCCTTGAGAGAAATGGAAGAAAATATCGACAATTGGTCTGTTTCTGCCATCCCATGGGTGGGTTCCGACTGGGAAGTGACCGTTCCGGCTGAGAACGATCAGACCGTTACTTATCTGAAGAGCAACTATACTGGTTGCCCTGGCTGGGCCAATACGACATACTGCGATGACCTTGCCCGCGTTGCGTATATGGCATGGGAATATGGGGGTGCTTCCGCCCGTAGATTCAATTCAAGCTTGCACGACCTCGACCAGTGGGGGAATTCTGACTGGGCCGCTGAGGTGCGCTTCAAACAAGCCAAGGTTACTTGTCGGCCTACAGATACTTCCATGCACGTGGGTGAGATGGGCGATAGCTACACGGTGGACGGGTGTTTGAGCATGCATGTGGATGAAAGCTGTCAGTTGCTTTTTATTCCGTCTTTTGCAATCGTGGTAATCGGCTGTGGTCTCATTAAACTGGCTTGCATTGCCGTAATAGCTCATCGTGCATCGACCAAGAAGCTTCTTACCGTCGGGGATGCCATTGCCTCATTCCTTACCCACCCCGATCCCCATACGATGGAACGCTGTCTGACATCGAAGAGTGACTGGACCGCCGGGCATCCCATTTGGAAGGGACAAGGACACCACCAACAGGTCTCGATCAGGCCGCGGGAACTGTTGAATAAGACCAAATGGTGGTGGCAGGCAGGTAGCCCAGTCTTATGGACTTTGACTATCTCACTGTAAGTAACCCTCGAGCTATTTGCTCCAAAGAGGTGTAAACTGATTGTTCATCAGGTGCTCGGTAGCTCTCGGTGTAGCAGGCTATCTTCTCGACCAAGGCCTACAGGACAACCGATTGCAAATGCTCGGCGGTTCTGACATCAAATCGCTGTGGAATCTCGGATTAGGGACCATGAGCTTTGCCACCACGATCGCGCGCACCAAGAGCAGCATGATGGCCAACGTTCTTCTGGCCAACGTCCCACAGCTCTTTGTTTCCTTTTCTTATTACTTCTACAACGCCCTCATGACCTCTATGATAGTATCCAACGAATATGACCACTACGCCATTGGCACCCCTACAACTGACATCGTCGGCAATCCCACGATAAGGCCAAATAAAGCCCTGCGAGTCTCTAGCCATGCGCAAGGCGTTCAGCGGGTTTCCTATTTCCTGGGTCTTCCGTCTCGTTACAGCTTACCGTTAATGATCACCTATGCTCTGCTTCACTGGCTGGTCTCGCAGAGTCTGTTTTACATCCGTGTCCTCTACTACGACGTTCACGGGAGGTATGTCGAGTCGGCGGATATCAATGCCTGCGGGTGGTCACCCATGGCGATTATCCTCGCAATCGCGGTGGGTGGATTGATGGTCTTGGTACTCTTTCCCTTGGGGATGAGGCGGTTTCGATCCCAGATTCCTCTGGCGGCGAGCTGTAGTGCTGCGATCAGTGCGGCTTGTCATCCTCCGCCGGGGGACTCGGGGGCTGCGCTGAGGAATATCGTATGGGGAGAGGTTACTGGATCTTCGATCGCAAATACAGCATTTGAGAGTGAGGATACGCAGAAGATTGCTCACTGCTCCTTCACCTCGCAGGAAGTCAGAATTCCATCTGCACCAAAGTTTTATGTATAATAGCCTCGTTCGCAATATCAAGTATGAGGCAAAACAATGCTCAGACCACAATGACGTCATCACCACTCAGTCTCTACCCAAATTAAAACTGCTCCCCTTCACACACTACGTACTATGCTTTCTCCACCTACCTACGGTGTACGGAGTATAATGCTGACCACTAGACACGCCGTGAATGGCTGACCACCCGATCTGATTATCTGATCGTTATCTAATCGTTATCGACGCCCTCCGAGAACATCTCCACCAACAGGGCGGGGTACAGCTACCCGGATAAGAGGATAAAGACGACCTGTCCGGGTGGTTGTACCCGGTGGACATTTCATCGACATTCATTATCGTCACCTTTTACCAGACTTCCTTGGAGGCGAATATCAATTTGATCACCACGTGCATAAAGATAAAGGGTCCCCGCTGCCCATAATTTATTCCTTGAACCATCTGCTACGAACCAGAAAACGAAAAAGAACTTAAAATGTCTACCATGACGACCACCGCCACCACTCAACAGCTCCCTCACCACACGGTCGTTTCCCAGGACTCCATCTCTCCAGCTGAAAATAGCGCCGTTTTCCAGGCCCTCGCTCGCGGTGACAAAAATGGCAAACTCAAGCTCCGAGGGATCCCCTCGTTCACTGATCCCCTAGCTAAGCGCCAATGGGTGCGCGAGCACATGGCCGCTGCTTTCCGATTCTTTGGAAAACAGGGCTACGGGGAGGGCGTTTCGGGACATATTTCAGTGCGAGGTTGGTTTCATCCTAGCTCACTATATCGTTTATTGTTGTATTCTGCCTGGGTGTTTCGTTACTTATTGAATGCTGACGAAGTCTGTGTTTCGATCTAGATCCCGTCCTCCCCGAACATTTCTGGATGAACCCATTCGCCAAACACTTTTCGCTTATGAAAGCGTCCGATCTGGTTCTTGTCGATGCGAACGGATACGTGGTTGAGGGTGGTAACCAGGCTGTTATTAACGAGGCTGGATTCATGATTCATTCCGAGGTGCATCGCGCCCGACCGGATGTCATGGCTGTGGCGCATACACATAGCATGTATGGGAAGACGTGGAGTGGGTTTGGAAAGCCGGTGGAGATGATTACGCAGGGTGAGTTATTTTCGCTTTCCTTCGTATTTTGAGACTCGGGATTGATAGAGGATACTGACGGAGTACAGATGCATGCAACTTCTACGGCAAGTTGAGCGTATATGAGGAACATGGTGGAATTGCGCTTGCGCAGGACGAGGGTATAGCCATTGCCAAGGCACTGGGGAAGGAGAACATTGCGTCCATTTTGCAGAACCATGGGTTTGTCCCCTCTTGAGTAGTTATTGCATCGTACTTACTAACAAACATAATAGGTTGATCACCGTAGGCTCCACAGTCGACGAAGCGGCTTTCCTATTCTATAGTCTCGAAAAGGCGTGTCACTCGCAATTGATGGCTGAGGCTGCGGCCGCGAACGGAGTGCCGAAGAAGATTATCACGGACAAAGTGGCCCAGTTCACGGCGGACTCGGTGCAGGATCCGGTATGATCGTCTCTCGCTGGTTTGTGGGAAAATGCTAACGTATTGTAGCATAACTTTTATCTTGAGTTTCAGCCGGAGTTCGAGCTTGTTGTGGAGGAGTCTGCAGGCAAGGTTCTCCAGTAGTTATACATTGAGACTTTTATCGGAACGATCTCCGGGGTTTGAGAAGAATAGTTAGCCTCTACCCAGTTTGAACCTTAATATGCGCCTATGATGTCTGTCTAAGCTTTTGAATACGTCTTTCCAAACAAATTGAATTTTCTTGATCCACGGTGCACAGTATATCAGTTCCTCTCTCCCGACTCCAGCCAAGTAACCAGGGTTCAACATTCAAAACCCACACCGTTTCCGCTCCAGTTTGCAAAGCTTGTCCGTAGAGTAGAGTGCTAAACTAATTTTTCAAGCTCGTCTTGGCTTCGCCTATGTAGATCTAGGCTACTGAGCCCCAGCACCACGTCAAGGTGCGAGCTTATCGCTGGGGGGAACCTATGCAAGCATAGATCCCTCCTCTATACAACGCTCGAACCGCGATCTATCCAAACCGCAAGCGTAAAAAACCAACCAGCACCAGAGACCCTGGAATTACGGTATATTGCTATATGAACTCAAGATGGGAAGGGATTTTCTGTTTTAGCACACCTCCTTAAGGTGACTCTCGCCTCTTCCATGGTTACACTACCACCTATTCCGAAACTATATCAAGGTTACAGCACATATAGCAGTCCAGGAGCGACTGCCGAATCTTTGTGTCGGCGAGAACAGAACTCCCCATAGTGCCCAGCACGATTTGACTTACGTCGGAAACTTACAACAGTGGGCTGGTTTTGAATGCAGTGTCTTACAGCAATTTCAAACCCACCAATGGACCTCGAAACTGGCTCTTTTCTACAGGTTTACTGGGACCCCACCTCTCCAAAGCCTCTCCAACGGGATAGTCGCTGCATTCATCCAGCTGCTTTTTCAGGAGTTCAAGCAAGCCTCTAACGGTGGTCTGGTGCCGGTTGCCGTTCCCGTTTTTTCGGTGCATTGCGACGTTGGGGCATCCCTCATCTAGATTGTGTTGGTTCTTCAAGCCCAGGAGACATTTCTGGGTACAGAATGGGTCGCCTACGGAGGGCTTGTGTTTTGGGAACAAGTAATAATTTCCGCTGCAGGGTTGTATGATTAGTCGACTTGGGTACTTTGAAGGATCGGGTTGAGGGTGGGACTTAAACACTTCCACCTTCTGCCCGCGATCGGGTCTAAACTGGTGATGTTCTCGTATTTCCCCGCCTCATTCTGGACGCCAGTCCATAAGGACCTGAGCCGAGAGAGCCCCTTGGTATCCAGCGCTCCGTGATTTGGCCTTCCATGTTACCACCTGTCACTAGGTTGTGTTTCTCTGCCATCTGCCGGTTTGCATCAACGATGTTCCCGATTTCCTCTGCCATTTCTCTGCTATTCTCTTTCGTGCACCGGGAATCTTCGGTCATCTGCTTGACCTGCTGTCCCACCTGCCCGTTTATATTTGAATTCCCCATGGAGTCGTCGATAGTCATCTTCCAGTCCTGGGTATCTTCTGCTGTATTTTCCATTGTCACTGACAGGGTTCCAGGAATTACGTTGGGAAAGGCAGTGTTGGAACGATATTATCAACCAGACCAGAGAGGTGGAGTATCTTGACCTAATCCACATACCGCACCGCACCTT